>NC_057798.1:675894413-675912979 GCF_018294505.1 Triticum aestivum | reverse complement strand
CGCCAAAGCCGCCCTTCCCACTGCGCCGATACGTCGGCGCCACGGTTCGGCGATCCTCTCGCTTCCATAGTACGCTCTCGTAGACTACCGTCCTCTAGTCGCACCGCCAGCTCTGGCTATGTTCTTGTGGAGGCGCACGGCGGTCAGCTCCGCCACCACTGGTGACGTTTGTGTGGAGACGCGCGGCGGTCAGCTTCTGCCACGGTACGCGCATTCTAGACTGAGGCCCCGTTCATGTCGGTGTAGCGCTGAATGTTAGCTGATAGACGCTGTTAATCTCACTGTTTGCCGAAGTAGTTTACTGTCAATATGCTCTGCTTAAGAAGCTTCCTTGCCCTGTTCTGCACTCAATCTGCTTAGCTGAGATGGCATGCCAAGGCCGATTAGTTGCTAAAATATCCTGTCGTATATTTATTGTGACGTACATTGCCATGGTCTAGTAGCCAATCTGTTAGGTGAAATAGCTCTACACCGTTTTATACTCGATCTTTGTTGCTGCGATGGCCTTCGATAGTTCGATGGCTGTGTGCTCGGCCTCATTGACTGCTGAAATAGCTTGCCATAATTTGGCACTCAAATTTGTTTGCTGAATTAGCTTTACATATATTTCGTTACTTAGATCTGCTTGTCCAAATATATTGCCATAGCTTTAGACATCGACCTAGGTATTTTTTTCTGGACTTCATAAAAAAGCATATATATTTTTCCTATAATATCTAGTAGAAGAACTAATTTATATGTCTAACAGATGGACATGACTTGGATAACTTCTGCTTGAAGATTCTCCGCTGCATATGTCGAGGGGGTTGAAAACTTCATGAACTTTATCAGAGCTGAGTACGATGGTCCAAAATTAGATGTGCTCTGCCCGTGTAGCAGTTGTATGAATTCAGTTACAAGACCGCAGTCAACTGTGCAAAATCATCTACACTTGTATGGGATGTCGGTCACATATACTAGGTGGGTTCATCATGGTGAAGCTGTGAACGTCAATGTTATTGACTACGTGGAAGCAGCAGATCACCATCTTGATCTGCCTGATGCTCAGGTGGAAGAGGAGGAGGGGGAGGTGGTGGCGGAGCCAGTGAGTTTGACCAACATTGAAACAATGCTACGAAATGCTCGTGCATTCCGTGAACTTCCACCTGCAGAAGAAAAACGGTGGGCCCGCATGTTGGAACAATGCAACGTTGCTGTCACCCCAGGAAATAAGCTGTTAGTATTCTCAGCTATGGTCACCTTTCTTCAGGTGAAGACATCTGAGTGGATGACCAACAAATCATTCGATGCGATGTTGGCTGCTTTCCGCAAATCTTTCCTAGATGCGTTTGAGCTGCCACACACCTACAGTAAAATGAAGAATTTCCTTCGTGCAGTTGGAATTGGATATGATATGATCCATGTTTGTAAGAATAATTGTGTTCTGTTCCGGAAGGATTATGCCAACTTAAGTGAATGCCCGAAATGCAAACCATCAAGATGGAAAGATGGCGATGCTGTGAAGAGGATTCCTCATAATGTTCTAAGACATTTTTCAATTACACCAGATTGCAGAGGTTGTTTCATGATGCTGAAACAAGAGAGGATGTAATGTGGCATTCTAGGAACCAGGAGTACAGAGATCAGAATGTAATGATCCATCCATCTCATGGTAGTGAGTGGAAACGCTTCAATGATAAACACAAAGAGTTTGCTGCTGACCCGAGAAACATTAGACTTGGCTTAGCTTCAGATGGATTTAACCCATTTGGCCACTAGAGCGCCACATATAGCATGTGGCTAGTGCTTGTTATCCCTTACAACATGCCTCCAAATGTCTGCACCAAAGAATCAAACTACATGATGGCCTTGCTCATCCCTGGTCCAAAAAGTCTTGGAAAGGATTTTGATTTGTTCATGGAGCCTCTTGTGGAGGAACTTCAACAGCTATGGAAGGGTGTTCTCACTCGAGACCTATATAGCAGCCCACCAGCTGATTTCTTTCTGCGTGCTATTATAATTTGGTGCATCCATGATTATCTGGCTTTGGGCACTATGTCAGGGCGAACGACATTTTGTTACAATGCATGTGTTCGCTGTGATAGGAATCCACTGTTATACGCAATACTTAGCAAGATCTGTTACATTGGACACCACCGTTTCCTTGCCAAGGACAAGCCGCATCCTAGAAAATACTGAAAACATGTGTTCAATGCAAATCATGAAAACCGTGATGCGCCAAAGAGGCTCACCGCCGATGAGTTGCAAGTGGAATTAGAGAAGGTCAGGCATATTACACCAGGAAACCATCCTGGTAATGGTAGCGGGAAAAGGAAGCATGGTAGGGTAGAAGAGATATTATTGTTTACCCGCAGGTCTACTTTGTGGGACTTGGAGTATTGGAAAGATTTGGATCTGCGGCATAATCTTGATGTGATGCACACCAAGAAAAATATATGTGAAAGCATTATCAGCACACTTCTTAATATTGAAGGCAAGACGAAAGGTACCTTAAAATCTAGGATTGATTTGACACACCTGGGTATCATAAAGGATTTGCAGGTGCAAGATGAAGGTAAACCACGGGATATGACACTAGCTGTGTACGTCTTGGACAAGGTAAAAAGAAAGGAATTCTGCGAGGTCCTGTCACGTGTGAGATTCCCACATGGATTTGCTTCCAACCCTGAAAGGAGAGTCAGTGCAGATGGAAACAAGGTACAAGGGTTGAAAAGTCATGACTGCCACGTCCTACTTCAAAGGGTTTTACCTGTTATCCTTAGAGGATTGGACCGCCCTGACTTATACAGAGCAGTTGCAGAGTTGGGACAACTTTTCAGGGAACTCTGCAGTAGAAATATCAGGATAGATGCTTTGGAGCGTCTTAGAGACAAGATACCAACTATCCTATGCGACCTTGAGAAGATATATCCTCCAGCCTTCTTTGATGTGATGGTGCATTTGGCTGTTCATCTACCTGATGAGGCACTACTTAGAGGTCCAGTACAGTATGGCTGGATGCACTACAAAAAAATACACTTCCGTGATGATACGTGTTTGTCACAGTAGGTTGCGTTTTCTGTCATGCATGTACATCCATGACAAATTTATGACAGAATCAAGATAGTCATACATGTGCTGTCATAGAAGTGTTCCATGACATTACCAAAATTATCATCACGGAAGTGTCCACTTCCATGACGATAAATCGCGCGTCACAGAAGTGCTTTCGTCAAGGGTGACCGACACGTGGAATCCACCGTAACGGAATGCCGTTAAGCTATTGGGTCAGGTTTTGGATCCGATAACCCGTTAACAGCCCCGACCAATGGGGATTTTCCATGTGTAAAATCATCATTGGCTAGAGGAAACACGTGTCGGCTCACCGTTGGGACAGATGTCATCCACTCATTGGACAGAAGGCGCCTATGATACGTTGACACGTGGCACGGTCCAACAGAGGCCCATTCCTGTGAAAAGGCCGGCCCATTTGACTTGGTCAAAAGGTGGCGGGACGGCCCATGTAAAGCCTGTTAACGGCCTGTTCGCATATGGCCCATTTACAGCCCGCTAACCCAAGGCCCGTTACGCCCTATCTGAATTAGGCCCAGTAGCGTCATCTCGGCCACCCAATATGATTCTAGCCCGTTTTCACTTCTGGCCCATGTATGGCCCATGACGTCTTTCGGACCATATAAGGCCCTATGTAACTCTTGGCCTATTAACGGTCCGTGGTGAAACTGGCCCGTAATGAACAGTGTATTACTTCACACCCATTAACGACCCGTGGTAAAACTGGCCCGTAATGAACAGTGTATCACTTTATACCCATTAAGGGCCCGTTATTCCGTTGGGCGTTTCCAGCCCATGTTATCTTTCGGCCTTCTCAGAGCCCATTTATTCTTGGGCTCATTTCCAGCATTCCTTTACTTACGGCCCGTTACTATCATTTTCTGCTTATGGGCCAAATTCAGCCCGTGGTTACAGTCGGCCCATTTGTGGTCCGTTAACACGTTGGGCCATTTTCACAGTGTCATGAAATACGGCCTATTAACGATGGCCCGTTATGGCCGGCCCATGAACGAACGATTCCAACTCTAGCCCGTTTACGGCCATAATGCGGCATGTTATTAGCCCATGTTTGGCCAATCGATCATACTGCCCGTATAAGGCCCATTGATGATACAACCCGTAGAAGGCCCGTAGAAGGCCAGTAGGTGCAGTGTCACTACAGTAAATATTAGCTCATGGTTATTGTGGCCTAGTTTTAAAAAATAGGTTATTGCAGCCACTAGCAAACCGCAGAAAAAGAACTACACTGACTACAAGCAAACAAATAAACAAGACAACAAGGAAATAAATAAGCAAGCAACTTACACTAGGCTATCACAGCTATTACACATATTACATCCACTGGGCATCAAAGTTTGCCACCAGTGCAAATATAGGGAACACAGCAGCATATAAACGCCGCAGCAAAACAAGTCCAGAACTGAAACTTCAGAAGAGCTCAAGAAACAATATCCTGGGTACCCATAATGCTGGCAAGATGCTTAGCAAGCTTATTAACTTTCTATTGTTTGGTGCTTAAGTCCTCCAGCGCCTGCTGTTGCACCAGAATGTATGCATCTGAATTCTGCAGGGACTTCCTCGGTCCTTCGGCTTCCTGTCACATAACATGTGATCGATGTCTTTCAACTTGAAGTTGAGACTCAAGAAGCCGAACTGATTCAAGCAACGAGTTCGAAGAGCTGGTGCCAGCAGTGGTAGCCAGTAACTCGAACACTACATCAAGACAGGACTTTGGGGTTGTCTCAGTGTCCTCAGTATAGTTTTTATTAGCTTTCTTGGAGACCAACAGGGATGTCTGACTATCTTGAAGCTTATCTGCATTACTTCCTTTACCATTGCATAACATGGTACTCTTCTCCAATATTTTATCCGCGTTCTAAAAGGGAAACAAACAAACACATCTCAGGTTTACAATGTAGTATATGAAACTCATTTTGGTAAACCAGTTCAGTAGTAAGGTGGATAGGATAACAGCATGAAACAAACATATATCTATGTAGTATGGTCACTGTATGGTCTATATCATTCTAGTTTATGTTGCCAAATCAAGATAGATACAGTTCGAATCATATTTGTTTAAGACAAAGCAGCATAGACAGAATATAAGTGTGGGAAACTACACAACAATAACAACACTTGTAATGTGCATGGCATGAGAACATAACTGTTTATTCAATTGAAACTGAAATCAACATAGAGCAAGTTACAACAGCAAACAGCCAAAGACGTTGAAGAAACAGGTTTAAAACATACCTGTTGCGCCATTGGAGTTTCAATTGCATCCTTCAAATTTGAAATTGGTTGGTATTAGTAAATACAGTGATGCAAGAGCAAAGTAGTATGAACCATCGCTACGGAACCTGACCTGAGAACAATTCTTCTTCTGCTCTAAGCGTTGACTTCGGGTTCGGAGTGGTGGTCCTCGTGATTTGGGCACTGCAGTTGCCTTACTAACTGCTCGTGTTTGGGTTCTCTGTGGTGGAGACAATGTTGTGTCAATGGGAACTGGGTGTTTATCTGCTGGGGTTGGGGTTAGAAGGGGTGTTGCTGGTTCTCTGTCCAACTGGGTAGGGGTACAATCTACATGAGTGTGGGTTATGTGTGGTGGGGCTGATTCTTGGGCAAGTACAACCGTGGTTCTATCTGCATCGACGGGTAGCACGATCTTTTCTGAAGACCGTGTTTTTACTCCCACAGATACTGCCATCACTCCCTCCAATTGAAATGGCTGATAAACAAAAAAAGTAATTGAATGTACAGACATTGTAAGATAGACAGGTGCAATGGATAGTAGGGAAGAAAACAGGGCATGAAATAATTCACATTTATGTTGTCTAAGCAAACAAAATAGCAGGACATAATTTCACATATATGATGGCTAATTAAACAGGATAGCATGACACAATTTCACATGTATGATGGCTAACTAAACAAGATAGAATGACATACTTCAAAATATGATGACTATGTAAACAGGATGACATGATATAACTATAAGATGTGTCTATGAAAGTGGTTGGCATGCCATAAATCACAAACATGACATCGATGGAAACATGATGGCATGATATAATTCACGGATAGAATGGCATAATTTAAAATATGATGACTATGTAAACAGGATCAGATGATATAACTATATTATGTCTTTAGAAAATGGGTTGGCATGCCATAATTCAGATACATGCTATCTATGTAAACATCATGGCATGACATAATTCAAATATATGATTTATATACTAAGGAAGTGAGGAGGGGGCAATTGCATATATGATGTGTCAACTAAGGAGATGGCATTCAATATTGTGTATATGATGTAAAAAATAAGCATTGCAATACACCATATGCATTATATGAGTAATATAACCCTGCCAAGTTTGCGCATACACCTCAGGGGGATAATAGGACTGGTCATCTGCCTCTGAATCCTCCTCTGAAGAGCTATCTGTAACCAGCAAGATATCTGCTTCAGCAGGTAGCATTGTCTGCTATGAAGACCTTGTTTTCACTCCAGATTTCTCCATCACCAATTCAAATGGCTGATGCACAGGAAGAGCAGTTGAATATACAAACATTGTCGACAAAAGCAATGAGAAATACAAAAAAAGGACGGCATGATATAATTCACATATATGATGCTTGCCTAAACAGCATGGCATTGCATAATTCACATACATAATGCCTTGCGACAAGATAACATTGCATAATTCACATATATAATGTCTTGCAACAAGATGGCATTGCATAATTAACATATATGGTAATTAGACACTAAACAGGTGGCATCCACACAAAGCATGTCTAAACTAAGCAAATGACATAGCAATGCAAGATACCATTGATACGTCTCCGTCGTATCTACTTTTCCAAACACTTTTGCCCTTGTTTTGGACTCTAACTTGTACGATTTGAATGGAACTAACCCGGACTGACGCTGTTTTCAGCAGAATTGCCATGGTGTTGTTTTATGTGCAGAAAACAAAAGTTCTCGAAATGACCTGAAACTCCACGGAATATCTTAGAATAAATAATAAAAAATCCTTGCCAAAGATGAAGACCAGGGGGCCCACACCCTGTCCACGAGGGTGGGGGGCGCGCCCCTCCCCCCTGGGCGCGCCCCCTACCTCGTGGGCCCCCTGGAGGCCCTCCGATGCCAACTCCAACTCCATATATTGGCTTTCGGGGAGAAAAAAATCAGAGAGAAAGTTTCATCGCGTTTTACGATACGGAGCCACCGCCAAGCCCTAATCTCTCTCGGGAGGGCTGATCTAGAGTCTGTTCGGGGCTCCGGAGAGGGGGATTCATCGCCGTCGTCATCACCAACCATCCTCCATCACCAATTTCATGATGCTCACCACCGTGCGTGAGTAATTACATCGTAGGCTTGCTGGACGGTGATGGGTTGGATGAGGTTTATCATGTAATCGAGTTAGTTTTGTTAGGGTTTGATCCCTAGTATCCATTATGTTTTGAGGTTGATGTTGCTATGACTTTTCTATGCTTAATGCTTGTCACTAGGGCCCGAGTGCCATGATTTCAGATCTGAACCTATTATGTTTTCATGAATATATTTGTGTTGTTGATCCTATCTTGCAAGTCTATAGTCACCTACTACGTGTTATGATCCGGCAACCCCGAAGTGACAATAATCGGGACCACTCCCGGTGATGACCATAGTTTGAGGAGTTCATGTATTCACTATGTGCTAATGCTTTGTTCCGGTTCTCTATTAAAAGGAGGCCTTAATATCCCTTAGTTTCCAATAGGACCCCGCTGCCACGGGAGGGTAGGACAAAAGATGTCATGCAAGTTCTTTTCCATAAGCACGTATGACTATATACGGAATACATGCCTACATTACATTGATGAACTGGAGCTAGTTCTGTGTCACCCTATGTTGTAACTGTTACATGACAAACCGCATCCGGCATAATTAAGCATTGCTAATCCGGTGCCTACGAGTTTTCCATATACTGGTTTACGCTTATTTACTTTTCCGTTGCTACTGTTATCATCACTACAAAAATACCAAAAACATTACTTTTGCTGTCTTTACTTTGTTACCGTTACCACCACTATCATATTACTTTGCTACTAAACACTTTGCTGCAGATATTAAGTTTCCAGGTGTGGTTGAATTGACAACTCACCTGCTAATACTTGAGAATATTCTTTGGCTCCCCTTGTGTCGAATCAACAAATTTGGGTTGAATACTCTACCCTCGAAAACTATTGCGATCCCCTATACTTGTGGGTTATCAAGACCTTTTTCTGGCACCGTTGCCGGGGAGCATAGCTCTATTCTTTGAGTCACTTGGGATTTATATCTGTTGGACACTATGAAGAACTTGAAAGATGATCGAACTACTATTTTGCCCTCAACTACGAGGGGAGGTAAGGAACTGCCATCTAGCTCTGCACTTGATTCACCTTCTGTTATGAGTAAGCTAGCGACACCTAAACCTGCTTCTGCTATTCGTTCCGATATATTGCATGTTATTGATGATGCCACTTCTGCTATGCATGATACTTATGATGAAACTACTTCTATGCTTGATACTACTGTGCCCCTTGGTGAATTTCTAGATGAACAAATTTCTAGGTCTAGAGAAAGAGAAATTATTGAAACTGAACACAATGATGTTAGTGATGATGAAAATATGCCTGCTATTCCTGAGGGTTATCTTTTTAATGCTGAATCTATTGAAGCTATTCTTGCTTGCCAGGATAGTCTTGAACGTAAGAGGTTGCTAGTTAAGTGGAGTAAAGAATCTTTTAGAGATAGGATGAGACCCCACCTTGCTTTTGCTACTTCACCTATCTGTGTTCCCGATCAGGATTATTATGATTTTTCTGTTGATCCGGATATAATTACTTTGGTTGAATCTGATCCTTTTTATGGCTATGAATCTGAAACTGTTGTGGCACATCTTCGTAAGTTAGATGATATAGCTGCCCTGTTTACTAATAATGAGAGATCGCACTACCTTTATTTACTCAAAATATTTCCGTTCTCATTAAAGGGTGATGCTAAGAAATGGTTTAATTCTCTTGATCCTGGTTGTCTGCAAGGTCCCCAGGATATGATTTATTACTTCTCTGCTAAATATTTCCCTGCTCATAAGAAACAAGCTGCTTTGAGGGAAATATACAACTTTGTGCAAATTGAAGAAGAGAGTCTCCCACAAGCTTGGGGGAGGCTTCTCAAGTTACTTAATGCTTTGCCTGATCATCCTCTTAAGAAACCTGAAATATTTGATATCTTTTATAATGGACTAACTGATGCTTCCAGAGATTACCTGGATAGTTGTGCTAGTTCTCTTTTCAGGGAAAGAACACCAGATGACGCTGAAATTCTATTGAATAATATGTTGGCAAATGAAAATAATTGGTCACCTCCCGAGCCAGCTCTTGAGCCAATTACTGAGCCTATTCCTAAACCAACTCTGAAGAAGAGAGGTGTTCTATTTCTCAGCCCCGAAGATATGCAAGAGGCAAAGAAACCTATGAAAGAAAAAGGTATTAAAGCTGAAGATGTTAAGAATTTACCTCCTATTGAAGAAATACATGGTCTTAATTTACCGCATGTTGAAGAAGTATATGATCTCAATTACTTATTTACTGAAGAACCTCCCGATATCCCGACACAGGTAGTAAAGGTAAATTCTCTCTATAGATATGATAAAGCTGAAGTCCCTCCTACTAAAATTGCTAGTCAGTGCTTGGATGAGTTTGATGACTTTATGTTTAAGCAAGATGATTTTAATGCTTATTTTGGTAGACAATTAAAACAGAATGCCTTTATGATTAAACGCTTGGGTGATTATATGACTAATATTAGAGGTGAACTTAAACTTGTTAGCAAGCATGCTTCTATGGTTACCACTCAAGTAGAACAAGTACTTAAAGCTCAGAAAGAAGTGCTTGATGAAACGAATAGTAAGAAAAATGATTATGCTGTTAGAGTGGCTATTAGAACTGGTAGAATGACTCAGGAACCTTTGTATCCTGAAGGCCACCCTAAGACAATCGAGCAAGATTCTCAGAGAAACAATATTGATGTACCTAGTTCTTCTAAGAGGAAGAAAAAGAAAAATGATAGAACTATGCAAACTTCTAGTGAACCTATTGCTGAACCACTTGATAATCCAAATGATATCTCTATGTCTGATGCTGAAACACAATCTGGTAATGAACATGAACCTAGTGAAAATTTTAATGATAATGTTCATGTTGATGCTCAACCTAGTAATGATAATGAAGTAGAAGTTGAACCTGTTGTTGATCTTGATAACCCACAATGAAAGAATCAACGTTATGATAAAAGAGACTTTGTTGCTAGGAAACATTGTAAAGAAAGGGAACCATGGGTTCAGAAACCCATGCCTTTTCCTCCCAAATCATCCAAGAAAAAGGATGATGAGGATTTTGAGCGCTTTGCTGAAATGATTAGACCCATCTTTTTGCGTATGCAATTAACTGATGTGCTCAAAACAAATCCTTATGCTAAGTATATGAAGGATATCATTACTAATAAAAGAAAGATACTGGAAGCTGAAATTTCCACCATGCTTTCTAATTACACTTTTAAGGGTGGAACACCAAAGAAACTTGGAGATCCAGGAGTACCTACTATACCATGCTCCATTAAAAGAAATTATGTTAAAACTGCTTTATGTGATCTTGGAGCCGGTGTTAGTGTTATGCCTCTCTCTTTATATCGTAGACTTGACTTGAATAAGTTGACACCTACTGAAATATCTTTGCAAAAGGCTGATAAATCAGCTGCCATACCTGTTGGTATTTGTGAGGATGTGCCTATTGTGGTTGCAAACGTTACTATTTTAATGGACTTTGTTATTCTTGATATTCCCGAGGATGATAGTATGTCTATTATTCTTGGAAGACCTTTCCTTAATACTGCAGGGGCTGTTATTGATTGCAACAAAGGCAATGTCACTTTTCATGTTAATGGTAATGAGCATACGGTACACTTTCCGAGGAAACAACCTCAAGTTTATAGTATTAACTCTATTGGAAAAATTCCATTGATTATATTTGGAGGTTTTGAATTTCCTCTCCCTACTGTCAAGAAGAAATATGATATACTTATTATTGGGGATGTCCATATCCCCGTTGAGGTAACATAGTGTTATTCAAAATTTCTCCGGTTCCATGTTAATCGGAATGAGTTTGTTAACAAGACTTGATCAACCTTGTTAGTGGATTCTTTTTTATGAGCATGAGACGGATGAAACTAGAAGCACAACCTTCTGTACCCTCTTTATATTTTCTGTTACTTAGTAGAAATAAAGTAAAATAGTATTTTTCTGCCTGTTTCCTGACTTATCCGTGCAATATAAAAATATCCCGAAAATAAAAGTCCTCAGAATGCCATGCCAATTTAATATGATTTGTTCGGGAATATTTGAGAATTTACTGTGCAAAAATTACCACGGGGGGAGCTGCCACCTGGCCACGAGGGTGGAGGGCGCGCCCTACCCCCTAGGCGCGCCCCCTGCCTCGTGGGCCCATGGTGGCCCTCCTCCATTTATTCCTGCACCCATCTTCTTCCTATGCCTCACACAAACACGAAAAACCAACTCAAGCACGAGTTCCAGCCCCCGTTGCTATGATTTTCGATCTCATTGCTGAAAGCACCTCTCACAAAACTGCTTGGGGAGATTGTTCCTTGGTATGTGACTCCTCCATTGGTCCAATTAGTTTTTGTTCTAGTTCTTTATTCATTGAAAATTTGTGCTGCATAGGTGACCATGTTCTTGAGCTTGCATGTCAAATTTATATTGTTCCAAGTAGTTCTAATGCTTTATATAGGCCCTAGGCACTTGTGGGAGTTGTTACTACCAATTTTATTGAAGTTGGTTCACTTTTATTTGAAGCTACTAAAAATTTCAGAAATTTTTCAGAGGAAACAATATGCTTAGGAGGATGTTCCAAGGTGGTCCTTCAAGGAAGCAAGGTCCCAGGCTTGCAATACGTCATGCTGATGAGGAACCACCAAGAGACGCTCCTGTGTGGCCTTGTGAATGGCCGTCGAAAAATTTTATGAATCAAGTGGGAATCAAAGAAGAATTTAGCACATATTTGAGTAACGCCGGTCTTGAGGACTTTGAAGCTGACAAATGCCCCCAGTATCATGATCTCACAAGTTCATTTGTGAGGAGGCAAAAAGAAGATATATTATAACCAGAGAGGAGGCAGATGAGTACGAAAGGAGAGTGGAGGCTGCTCGACTCCACGCTACAGCTCAGGCGGCGATAGCCACTGCGTCACACTACGACCCCGGCTTCACCTACGGATATCCGCCAGGCCATCCCTGGCAATAGACCAACTTAGGCCAAAAGCCTAAGCTTGGGGGAGTATGTATTTCCCACCGACATTACATTTATGTTCACACTCACTCATTGCTAGATGTCGGTGCTCGTACTCTTTCATTGTATTACCCATGCTAGTTTAAATTTCTTTTTCCTTCCTTCTTCTTGTGTGTTTGTTAAACCTTAAGAAAAAACCAAAAAATTAGTTAGTTCACTTTCCATGCTTGTAGTAGAATTAAAATGAAAACCCAGAAATATTTCCCGTTCTTCTTTTACTTGTTGGGAGCTTTCCCGTGTAAATAGTTTTTATTTTCTTTTTTTTCTTTGGGGGTCGAGAAGACCATGTTGAAAATGCTTAGTGGCTCTCATATGCATGATCGTTTATTTAACTTAGAGCCCATATTACTTGTCTTCTCTCTTGAGTTGAATGCTTGCAGATTCCAGCTTAGTCCAATGCATGTGCACTCTTATTATTATTCACACCGTTCGGTCGTGCAAGTGAAAGGAAATAATGATGATATATGATGGACTTATTGGGATGAGAAAAGCTGGTATGAACTCGACTTCTCTTGTTTTTGTAAATATGATGATTCATCGTTCCTGATTCAGCTATTATGAAGTAAACATATTTGCAATGACATTTAGAGATTATAGTTGCTTGTGCCATGCTAGATTAGCTATGAGTTATAATGGTTTACCTTGCGTGCCAACATGCTATTGAGATGATTATGACGTGGTATGATAGGATGGTATCCTCCTTTAAATGAATTGAGTGACTCGACTTGGCACATGTTCACGCATGTAGTTGAATCAAATCAACATAGCCTTCATGATATTTATGTTCATGGTGGATTATATCCTACTCATGCTTATATTCGGTGTAAATTAATTTTAATGCATGTTTACGACTGTTGTCACTCTCTCAGTTGGTCGCTTCCCAGTCTTTTGCTAGCCTTCACCAGTACTAAGCGGGAATACTGCTTGTGCATCCAAACTCCTTAAACCCCAAAGTTGTTCCATATGAGTCCACTATACCTTCCTATATGCGGTATCTACCTGCCGTTCCAAGTAAATTTGTATGTGCCAAACTCCAAACCTTCAAATGAAATTCTGTTTTGTATGCTCGAGCAGCTCATGTGCAACTAGGGCTGCCTATATCTTCCATGCTAGGTGGGTTATTCTCAAGAGGAGTGGACTCCGGTCCTCATTCACGAGAAAGGGCCGGTAACCGGCATGCGCAGTCCCATGATCCAAAAAGATCAAAGCAAATCAAAATAATTAAACAAAACTCCCCCTAGGACCCGTTGAATGTTGGAGGCACTCGTTGTTTCGATCAAGCCATGGATTGATGCTTGTGGAGGAGGGGGGGTATAAAACTTTACCATTCTGTTTGGGAACTGCCTATAATGCATGTAGTATGGAAGATACAGCCATCTCATAGTTGTTGCGTTGACAGTGAAAGTATGCCGCTCAAAATATAATTTATCTCTATTTCAAAATCGAGCTCTGGTACCTCTACAAATCCCTGCTTCCCTCTGTGAAGGGCCTATCTATTTACTTTTATGTTGAGTCATCACCCTTCTTATTAAAAAGCACACGCTGGAGAGCACACTGTTGTTTGCATTCATTATAATTGGTTTATATTGGGTATGACTTGACTGGATCTCTTTTACCATGAATTACAATGTTTAGTCAGTCCTTGATCTTTAAAGGTGCTCTGCATTTATGTTTTGCAGTCTCAGAAAGGGCTAGCGAGATACCATTTCGTTATATCATGTTATGATTATTTTGAGAAAGTGTTGTCATCCGAGTTTTATTATTATGGCTCGCTAGCTGATTATGCTATTGATATGAGTAATTATGAGACCTACGTGTTATTATGAGTATGGTTAGTTCAAAATAATTGCTAAAACTTGAATGCTGGCTTTTCATGTTTACAACAACAAGAGCAAACAGAGTTTGTAAAAGTTTTTCTTTTTTCTCTTTCAGTTTGTCAACTGAATTGCTTGAGGACAAGCAAGGGTTTAAGCTTGCGGGAGTTGATACGTCTCCGTCATATCTACTTTTCCAAACACTTTTGCCCTTGTTTTGGACTCTAACTTGTACGATTTGAATGGAACTAACCCGGACTGACGCTGTTTTCAGCAGAATTGCCATGGTGTTGTTTTATGTGCAGAAAACAAAAGTTCTCGGAATGACCTGAAACTCCACGGAATATCTTAGAATAAATAATAAAAAATCCTCGCCAAAGATGAAGACCAGGGGGCCCACACCCTGTCCACGAGGGTGGGGGGCGCGCCCCTCCCCCCTGGGCGCGCCTCCCTACCTCGTGGGCCCCCTGGAGGCCCTCCGACGCCAACTCCAACTCCATATATTGGCTTTCGGGGAGAAAAAAATAAGAGAGAAAGTTTCATCGCGTTTTACGATATGGAGCCGCCGCCAAGCCCTAATCTCTATCAGGAGGGCTGATCTGGAGTCTGTTTGGGGCTCTGGAGAGGGGGATTCGTCGCCGTCGTCATCATCAACCATCCTCCGTCACCAATTTCATGATGCTCACCACCGTGCTTGAGTAATTGCATCGTAGGCTTGCAGGACGGTGATGGGTTGGATGAGATTTATCATGTAATCGAGTTAGTTTTGTTAGGGTTTGATCCCTAGTATCCATTATGTTCTGAGATTGATGTTGCTATGACTTTGCTATGCTTAATGCTTGTCACTAGGGCCCGAGTGCCATGATTTCATATCTGAACCTATTATGTTTTCATGAATATGTGTGTTCTTGATCCTATCTTGCAAGTCTATAGTCACCTACTATGTGTTATGATCCGGCAACCCCGAAGTGACAATAATCGGGACCATTCCCGGTGATGACCATAGTTTGAGGAGTTCATGTATTCACTATGTGCTAATGCTTTGTTCCGGTTCTCTATTAAAAGGAGGCCTTAATATCCCTTAGTTTCCAATAGGACCCCGCTGCCACGGGAGGGTAGGACAAAAGATGGCATGCAAGTTCTTTTCCATAAGCACGTATGACTATATACGGAATACATGCCTACATTACATTGATGAACTGGAGCTAATTCTGTGTCACCCTATGTTGTAACTGTTACATGACGAACCGCATCCGGCATAATTATCCATCGCTAATCCGGTGCCTACGAGTTTTCATATACTGGTTTACGCTTATTTACTTTTCCGTTGCTACTGTTATCATCACTACAAAAATAACAAAAACATTACTTTTGCTGTCTTTACTTTGTTACCGTTACCACCACTATCATATTACTTTGCTACTAAACACTTTGCTGCAGATATTAAGTTTCCAGGTGTGGTTGAATTGACAACTCAGCTGCTAATACTTGAGAATATTCTTTGGCTCCCCTTGTGTCGAATCAACAAATTTGGGTTGAATACTCTACCCTCGAAAACTGTTGCGATCCCCTATACTTGTGGGTTATCAACCATACACACGATATGAGTAACATAACCCTGCCAAGTTAGGGCATGCACCTCAGGGGGGAAATATGACTGGTCATCTGTCTCTGAATCCTCCTCTGAGGAGCTATCGGTAACCAGCAAGACATGCGCTTCGTCAGATAGCATTGTCTGCTCTGAAGACCTTGTTTCCACTCCAGATTTTTCCATGACCGTGCCGAATGGATGATCCACAGGAAGAGTAATTGAATGTACTAAAATTGTTGACAAATTTAACACATAATAAAAAAATGATGGCATGATATAATTCACATATAAGATGACTGGCTAACCAAGGTGGCATTGCAAAATTCACATATATGTTGCCTGGCTAGACAAGATGGCATTGCATGATTCACATATACGATAAAGAAACAAAACAGATGGCATTGACACAAAGCATGTCTAAACTAAGCAGATGACATCTTTAATGTATACAGTAAGCAATGCAAGGCACCATATGCATGATATTACCAACATCAGCATGCCAAGTTAGAGCGAAGACCTCATGGGGTAAATAGGAGTGGTCTTCTCCTTCTGAATCCCCCTTAGAATAGTTATCTTCCTCTTGATTACGATCCGAAATGGGTGGAGGGGGGCTGCCTTTGCGCCCACCATGGAACGACGTCTGCATGAAATTTTATTGCCACGCAAGGCTCGTCTCTTTTGCTCTACATGATCAGTTCCATTGTGTACAATAACTGGCATGCAAACGAATAAAACATAGTGAGATTATGTAAGGAGTGCATGCACAAATCCAGAGTGATTGTAGCAAACTGTGGATAGACCCAAAACCAATAATAGCAGGCAGATAATAGCTTTAGTTAGAAAATACAGATGATGGCTCCTTTAATGTTTGTTTGCACCCAACATGAAACTCATAGTAGACACCGGAGATTAACCAGATAGTAGACAGATAGTACTGATTGCTACCCCAATATGTACCCCACAATCATTCAAAAACTCAAGTTTCAGCATTAGTTTGGACCTGACTCGGAGTCTAACAGGTGAACACGATGATAATGTAGCATGTCATCATATTAAGCGACACATAACGTAAGCAGACACGGAAGAGCGTGACCTCTCTTGCGGACCCATGTAGTCCTCAAGGTCATCTGCTTAGTTGATGATGGTAATGCAGTTGTCGTGGCTGCCGATGGCGGGGAAGAAGATCTGAGGCGGCGAAAGACAGTCTGGAGAGCGGATCCCTGCTGTGGTGAACCCTTCCGCTGTTGGAGCAGCTAAGCTGGGGTGGAACACAGCACCGCAGGAGCAGGACAAACCACACAAGGTTTTTTTTGACACATATCCGTAACAGAAGTAATTGAGTAAGGGCTTGTTTGAATTTGAGGATTCTAACAATGCAGGGATAGGAAATAGACAGGAATAGGATAGGAATGCACGTGCAAAATAGAGAATTTAAAAACACAGGATTTCTGTCAATCTGGGTGTTTGATTCACAACAATTGGAAGATCACAGGATGCAAAAAAGCATGGTGAGATTAAGTCAAACCACAAGAAAATGTACGATTATAATGCTATTATGCTACTATCTCTTAGTCTTGTGCTTGATGGATAGGAATATGAAAAGGAGGAGAAGTGGAAATTAGAATTCCTACAGTTTTTCTTTCAAGGAGACACTAAAGGAACAAATGCTACAGTTTTCCTTTGCTCCATTCCTTTGCACCAAATTTCATGAAAAGTAGTACCATAGGAAACTTTCCAATTCCTATGTTTTTCATTCACTTTCCTTTCAAGCATTGGCGATTCTAGTAGGCAGGCTTGAGCAAGGAAAATCCTACACTAAAAAAATGTTTTTGTGCTACTTCTATTACTTTGGACCCAGGCCACTGCCATACTAGCTCAACTCCCAGGCCCATCGACAAATGCACAGCTCAAACGCGCAGAGATAAGTAATGATGGCGTTCAAGAGAGTCCATCACGGATAGCTAAGTTGCCTGGTACCTCACTGCTTGTCATATAGTAGGATAAAATAATCGTATTTCCCGTTACTATGAGTTCTCAGTGGACAATATATATAACATGTAGAGTAAAAAAGAGATGCAACAAGTGTACAACCTCTTTGGCGAAGCCATGTCGATCTCAGCGTGATTGGGTTGGCCGATGAGGATGCTCCTACTGACTTTGCTATCGGAGGAGGGGAAGAAGATCTTAGGCATTTGGAGATGCAGCCCGAGGTACTGCTCCGCTGTGATGGAGGGTTTCGTCGTTGGAGCAGCTCCGGTGAGTTGTTCGACGCCGAGGCTGAAGCAGGACAAGAGAGACAATGAACAATGTTAACCTGAGTGGAATTATAATAGCATCTCCAATACATGACGTAAAATACATAACCACAAAGTGCTAGATGTAAAATACATCAGCTGCTCATCTCTGAACTTAGCTGTCGAAACTGAACTTAACTGTCGAAACTGAACCTAACTGTCGAAACTGAATTTTGCTGTCGAAACTGAATTTTGCTGTCGAAACTGAACGCACTAGCAAGGTGAGGCTACACGTCGGTCAACTGACTTTTTCATCTCTGGTCAGTCGATTTTGCAGCTGTTGGATACGAAATCAAGGGCCTGTGGTTCATCTTCAACCTCCACCCCCCCCCTGAGCCGCCAGCCACCACCAGCCAAACAGCAGCCCCCCGCCGCCCGCGGCCGGTGGTGCGCCGCCCCGCCCGCCCCGAAAACACTCCCCACC
>NC_057798.1:675496654-675554914 GCF_018294505.1 Triticum aestivum | reverse complement strand
AGCAATTTTTCTGTTTTTTAGTTATATAAATATTAGAATTGTTATGGAAATGTTAGCAATTTTTCTGTTTTTTAGTTATATAAATATTAGAATTGTTATGAATTAGATTAATGTCAAATTGTTAGAATTTGCATATATATAGAATTTTAGTTATCACAATCCAAGCATTTAAAAAATGTTACTTTTTGCGTGCATATAGTATTTGTTTTCGACAATATGCCTGGCCCGCATCCTCGCCGTCGACCCGTTCGCGACGACGTCCTGCTTCAGGGGACCCATGTCCGAGACTGGGCTCCGCCGGGCTGGCACTAGGAGGTGCTACTTGGAGGGGCGCGCCGCTTGGTGGGGAACCCGACCTCGGGTCCCGTCGTTGACCCTGATCTTCTTTGGTGGCGTTCACGTGGGCCACATTCGGTGCAGAGGCAGCCGGCCCCGCCGGAGGTGGTACGTCGCCGTGTCAGGGAGGAAGATGAGCACGTCCATCGCTACATGGCTGCTATGGACGATGTCAGGTTCTCCACTACTTGGCGGGTTCTTTGGGCAGATGACCGGAGATATGATCCTGTGATGGTTCCTTCTCTTTGGGTGTGCACCGCCCGCGCCCCAGGAACCGTGAGTGGCGCCCTAGATTCTTCTGTAGTACTCGATCTTTATTAAGTACCTAGCCAGTGATGTATTCGATATATAATATTCGAGACGATGTATTCGAGATTATATATATTAAGACGATGATGTATTCGAGATTATATATTCGAGAGGGTGTATTCGAGATTCAATTTTTCCTTATTGATTAATTGCATCCATGCATTGTAATTTGAATACTAAATTGTTTTATATTTCTTCTGTATTATTAGTAAAGTAAAAGGTATGGCAGACAATACCGGCAGAGAGAGAGAAGAGGAATTGTTCGACATCATACACAGCCCTCACAGGCTAGATGATCTGAATGAAGTAGATGACGGCTCCCAATATCTTAACAATACTAGAGAGGGTGATGAAAAGATATTCGATCTCGACGACCAGGCTGACGAAGTCATGAACTATGATTATGATTATGACACAGACAATGTTTGTGATGACACAGACAATGTTGATCTTCAAATAACAAACACTACCGGCGAGGTATATTTATATAAGCATGCATCATGGTGATCATCACATGTTTTTTTATTGAAGATATATTAATGAATCGATCTTTCTTCTTTCAGCCCTCTGGATCGAGCAAATCTGCTTCTACAGACAGCAAGACAAAGCGAGGCCCGGGCAGATTGTTGAAGGATGGTGTAAAGTACCACATCGAAACCATCAAACCTAGTGGTGAACCCCTCACGCCTAAGAACATCGCGAACAAGGACTCGTCAGTGCGGAGTTCTTGTGAAGGACAAACTCCCGATCTCCATTCAAGAATGGAAAGAGCCAAAGACTAAACGTCCAGGTGTTACTTGGGTCGACAAA
Source organism: Triticum aestivum (assembly GCF_018294505.1). Taxonomy (NCBI): domain Eukaryota; kingdom Viridiplantae; phylum Streptophyta; class Magnoliopsida; order Poales; family Poaceae; genus Triticum; species Triticum aestivum. The sequence continues at coordinate 675,553,459 of NC_057798.1, read as the reverse complement.
AGAGCCAAAAAAGACCTTGTGAAATCTCTGATGGAACATTTCACCCTACGAGATCATTTCACTGAAGCAGATGTGGAGAAAGTCAAGGCCGCTACTCTTAAGAAGATGGCAATTGCATTCAACACCCACAAGAAAACTGTATGGGCCAACTACCTCGCTAATGAAAGGAAGACTCCAGAATTCACAGGAACACTAGAGAAGCAAAGAGAGCACTGGGACGATTTCGTGACCTTCAAGGATTCAGAAATATCTAAGGAACGGTCGATGAAAAACAAGGCAAATGCCGCAAGAAAGATGCAGTTCCATAGGCTGGGTCCAGGTGGCTACGCGATGGGATTGCCTAAGTGGGATAAGTCTGAGCAAGAGATGGAGGATGCAGGGGTCACTCCGGTTACCCGACACTGGCCCCCCAGGTGCAGAACTTGGTTCTATGCGCATGGGGGAGCGTTGGACCCGAAGACAGGCGGAGTTCCAAAGAAGGCAAGTCTAAAAGGAGCCGAACAAAAGATAATTGGCGCAATAGATGAAGCTCGAAGGGGGGTGTTCACGCCCAATAGAGAGAACGACGAGCTTACGCGCGCCCTGGGAAATCCTAAACACCCGGGAAGAACACGAGGCATGGGCGTTATTCCCTGGTATGAGGGCTTTTCAGAATGGAACGAGGACTACAGGAGCCGTGCAAGAAGGAAGATGGAGGAGGAGAAGAAAATGAAGCTGGAGGAGGAGCAGAGGAAGCAGGACTCAGAACGCCTTCAAGGCCTAGAAGCAAGGCACGCGGACCTGGCACTCAAATTCCAGCAGCAGCAACAGCAGATCGACTCACTTAGCCAGGAAAGGGGGTCTCAGCAGCGGCAGCAGCAAGCGGATGATCGTCCAGCATTGGATAGCACCGTCCCATCCATGCCGAGAAGCAGCGTTTGTTCTGCCCCGGGCGACACACTGCTAGATAAATACCATGTGGATGACATCATAGAGAAGACTAACTGCGAGCTACACTCCAAAATGAAGAACATATCCATGAAGGTGGCGGATGGCGTTGCTTTTCCAGTTACCCCCGAAGCAACCTACCATTGCATCTCGATTCCAGAGGGCTATGCTCGTGTCATGGTTGATGAAGTGGTGGACCCATATTCGGGGCTAACGCTTGACATTCCTGGAGGTGAAGACGAGCGCACACTGGGAGAGGCCATACATCGTATCATCCTATGGAGAAAGGATTGCATCATCTTTCGAAGTCCACCGACACCGCGTCGTCTGCCGACTCCTTGAAGTCCGTCACCGAGTCAGCAGACTCCCGCTCCTCCAAGTCCACGAACGCGTGAGACGACTCCTCCTCGAAGTCCGCCACCTCCTCCAAGTCCTCAAACGCGTGAGCTGACTCCTCCGGTTTCAATCCCGGCACAGTGTCATGCCACTTCTCCGGTTGCAAGTCTGGCATCGTGTCAGGCCACACCTCCTGCTTCAAGTCCGGCACATCGTCAGGCCACTTCTCCTGGTCCAACTCCACGCCAGCCGTCTCCGCCGTCTCAGCAATCGCAGAAGAGACATCCCACAGCTTTGGTGCGTAGCGGCACGAGTCGAGGTAATTCAGGAAGTACAGGCGAAGGCAAGCGATATAAATATGGTCCAAGCCTCGCTCCTCTTCCTCAGAGGCCTTACGACATGACTAAGGAGAAAAACGCAGCCATAGCGCAAGCCCAAGTGGACGCCCATTTTGGACCGAAACTGGAACCGCCGCCAAAGGAGAAAGTGGTTGAGAAAGTAATTGACCACTTCATTCGTATGGCTAGAGAACCAGCTCCCAAGCCTGTTGACACAGACTATGAGCGCCAAATCAGGAAGGCACATCGAGCACGACTACAGAAGGAAGCGAGCTCAAGCTCGAGCCAACAAGCAGCTGGCAAAAAATGCGGGAAAACCGTTCCCCAGTTGGGAGAACAGGCGGCGCAAGCGATCCCCCCGCTTGTTGTGCCAACAACACATGAGAGGAGTAGTACGCGCGCCAAATATTATTGTGGGCAAACCGTTAGCGTTCCCCAGCATGGCGATGTGGTAATAACAGAGGATCATATAATGCAGGCTCAAATGCTCAATATCTCTATTGGACAACTCCTCGAAATCGAGCCCATGCCTACGCTTAAAGAATCGGAAATAGCATGGCAATATGTCCGGGGCAAACCTTTAGTCCATCCAGACAAGGTCAAGGACCTCCCAACGAGAATGTATCAATTGCATCAATGGTACATGAACATTACCAAGATTTACAATCGAGAGTCCCTCATGGTGAATGTCAAGCATGAGCATTATTACCATGAGAAAGCTCTAGCCATTGAGTATCCAAAACTATTTCAGTTATTTAATCAAGACGCACTCGACAAGTCTATCGTCAGTTGCTATTGTCTGTAAGTGATTTCTTTCTGTAATTTAAGTCTCAAGCTAGTTATGTAGTGATAATTTTAATCAATCATTATATGTAATTATCCTAACTATATTCTTTTTCTGTGGTATTATATGCATGATGAAGATGTATGAAATGAAAAAAGCTGGACGCTATGGCGTTGGGTTCATTGACCCAAATACCATTAATCAGGACATATGGGAGATTGAACATTGTCAAGCTGCTATAGAGGTAAGCATGCTAGAGTTCTTGAAGTGCCTCAATACCAATGAAAATATACTACTTCCTTACAACTTCCCGTGAGTCACACTGTCTTGTACTACAACTTCTCTTTTTGCTTACTAGCTATCTAGATGCTAATAATTAAGTGTATACGGTTTACGGTAGTTGATTAATTTTATGCACATGCCCGCTTAATTAAGACATGCAAACGTGTGCGTATGCAGTTGGCTATGGGTCTTGTTAGACATTAAAGTTGAGGAAGGAAAAGTTGAATTACTGGACTCACTAACTAAAGAAGATAAAGACTACACCATCGTGAAGGGGATAGTCAACAGGTAATTTCAATCATTATTAACTATTAGTTCCTAATATGAAATATTTAATAACCCCTTTATTAATTTTCTTTGTCGGCGGGCAGGGCATGGGCAAAGTTCATCAAGGTGACTCCAGGCACATGGCCAAAAAAGTTGTTTTGGCATCGACCCAAGATAAGTAATTAAGTAGTACTAGCTAGCTACCATCTCTTTAATTCTTGTTTCAATATCATTAATTAATTATCATGCTTGACTAATCATTATCTGATTCAATTCCATTCTCATAAAGGCCCTGAGGCAGGCGTCGGGGAATAATCTGTGTGCATTCTACGTTTGCGAGAACATTTGCATGATGACGTGCGAAAGGAGCAGATCTGATAGACAGGACTGGGTACGTTTTTGTCAGAACACTATTCACAGCATTATCGATATCTAGTCACACAACTAACACACATGCATATTGATCTCCTTCTTAATAGTTCAGATCGGTGCGGGATAAGCTCCTACCATCGGACCGCATAGAAGCACTTCAAGAGGAAATAGCCAGATTTTTGCTCGACCAGGTCATAGATCCCAAAGGAGAATACTATTACCCGCTACCGCCCCCATGAACCACTTGTCATCATGCTCTGAAGGCACCAAGGCAACATGTAGGAGAAATTGTATATGTATATACATGTGTATGTGTGAATAGTTAATGGTGTTGGCTGTGAGACATTCGATGATATTATATATATATATATATATATATATATATATATATATATATATATATATGCGGTTCTACGTACGAGAAAATATATCTATTTATATATATGCATAACGTGTACAATTTGTAGTATCATGAAATACCAGCAAACAAAAAAGAATTAAATGGAAAATAAAGCCAAATTGAAAACACAAAACTAAAGCAAAAATTAAAAAAAACATTTAGTACCGGTTGGTGTTACCAACCGGTACTAATGTCCTACGCGCACCCGGGCCTGGCTCGTGCCACGTGTTTGCACTTTAGCGCCGGTTTGTGACGAACCGGTACCAAAGGGGGGACCTTTATTCCCCACTCTTTAGTGCCGGTTCGCCAACCGGCACTAAAGGCCGTCACGAACCGGCACTAAAGCTCGGTTCTGCACTAGTGGTGGGTGGCCCCCCTCAGGTATTTCTTCCGCTGAATATTTCTCATTAATTCCAAAAATGACTTTGTTGGAGTTTCAAGACTTTTGGAGCTGTGCAGAATAGGTCTCCAATATTTGCTCCTTTTCCAGCCCAGAATCCCAGCTGCTGGCATTCTCCCTCTTCATGTAAACCTTGTAAAATAAGAGAGAATAGCCATAATAATTGTGACATAATGTGTAATAACAGTCCATAATGCAATAAAGATCGATATAAAAGCATGATGCAAAATGGACGTATCAACAGAGCATATCACATACGTCTTATTAGAAGCAATCGCCTGCGTTATTATCGGTCTTCGCATAAATTTCTGATTACAGACCCGTTTGCCGCATATCACACACAACTTATATGGAACCATTTATGTTCTCTTGTCTCAACGCAAACAGTTCATCCGAGTGAGCCGCATGCCGTATATCGCACACACCTTGATCTGCCTAACCGTTTCTTTTGTGTTGCCTAATCACAAATAGTTCATCTGAGTGAACCGTATGCTATATATCGCACACACCTTCATCTAGCTGTTTGTTTCTTTTGTTCCTCCTCATCGCAAACAGTTCATTGAACTGAACCATATGCCCTTCATTGCACACGCAACTAAAATCTGAACAGTGTTTGATGCATCGGTCATCGCAAACATTTTGCTCATTTTTGACGGTTCTCTTACACCACCGTTTGTGATCATTGCATCGCACATAGTTTCGGGTCTCCGATCATAGTGTCGTGTTAGCAGCATCCTGAAGTAGTGTTAATACACAGATTAACTGATGCACAAAGATGCATGCATATATCACAAGGTTTTATTTTCATAATTACTGAGGGCGCTCCATATTGCTATCCAGACGTGCAATGACAAAAATTAATGGCCAGTAAATTGACACGCAGAGTACTAGTACAACACTACCCTTAGGAATTGAATATCTTAATTAAGGCACTCACAAAAAGAATACCTTAATTAATTAGCCAGGCAGTGACCTCCACCCAACAGACAGAGAAGCGTGATGCGGCGGCACGCGGAGACAACAGGATCAAGGAGCAAAGCTTAGTGCGGATGCCGCCTGAAGTTCGACCTCCACTATCCCGCCATCGACCATGATGGATGTGCTCCAATCACGCCGCTGCCAACCTCGATGGTACAGCTCCTCCTATCTCCCACGGCAGACCGAGGATTGACCTCCTATGACGCCGCCACCACCCACCAACCGAGGATTGACCTCTTCTCTGGTAGTCGCTGCCGAGGCCGTCGCCACCATCTCTATCTGCAGAGCGGCTGTTTTATTTTTTGATGGATATCCGCAGAGCGGCTGTTTACATGGTATCGTTGTAACTCAATTATATGTACAAGGTAGTACAGCACATACGATTGTGTAATGGCAACCATGTCTCACCTACGTTGTCTTCTCACACGGTTTGGTGCAGGAATCGTGTGTGAAGTTGTAATACCTAACACAGACGACATGTATAATAGTGTGTCGTATACAACATATAGTGCCATAAGTAGTTCCCGACCGTTAGCTTATCCCCATAGTTTCTCCATTTCCCCCAAATCTCTAGATAGCCTCCAAATTCCCTCGCGTGGCGCTAACATTGGGGGAATGCAGACGAGTGGTGTTGATGGTTTTGATGCGGCTGCTCCTGCTCGTATCACCGCCACGACGGCGGTCGCCACCGAGCACTTGCCTAAGGTCATTAGAAGGCAGTTGTACTACAGATCCGAATCGTCCTATCAGGTTCCAATCTATCCCAATATTTTTTAGCATGTTCAAAGTAGCTCCTTGTTGAATCCGTCCTAAATGACCCCCCCCCCTCACCAGGAAAGTGATCTGCCACCGGATCTGGAGCATGACTCCAGACTCCCAAAACACAAGTTCGACACCGAGTTTTGCACCACCGAGAAGTACCAAAAGCTTAGTTGTGTGCATGGGTACACTCCCGCTTGACATGTATGCATGGAGGGATTCTACATTGGCAGGCGGTTTCTCAGTTGCCCCTTAGAGGTTAGTGCTAAGTTTATCATTTTACTTGAGTTAATGGCACCGCTCATCCTGAATACTATTTAACATTGGTAGGGACATGAGGCTTAAGCCTTTGTTAACTGGCTAGATGAAGAATGGCATGGTAGGGCTCAGAGTGTTATCACCAAGCTCGCAGAAGATAACATAAAGCTGAAGAAGAAACTGGCTGATCTAGAATGTACAATCAGTAAGCAAGAAAGAATCAATCACAAGCAACAGATGAAAGCACGAGACAAGAAGGAACTAGCATGTGTAGTTGTGGTTGTCGCATTTGCCATGTTTTATGTGTTGTTTGCAATGATGATTAGGGGTTTTGTTTGACAGTATTGCTAAAGCACATCTAGATGTGCTCTAAGTAATGCACACCTAGGCCCTATGCCATTGATGTTACGTGAAGATTCGTGCAAATATTTTTCTTTGTCTTTTCTTCTTTTCCTTTGTAGTTTGATTATTACTGGCTTCATCAATAAGAAGAGATTAATGTATTGCTTGCCAACTGCCTACTCCGTTCGTACCGGTACTGGTGCATAATCCCAAAACACGTTCCTTGTTTTTGTCCTGAAAAAAGAAATCAGCCAATAGGAGTCCTGCGCAACCCCAGGAATTTGGAACGACTGGGTACAAATAATTGTGGTTGATTATATCAGCGGTTAGATAATACGTCAACCCCCGCTTCAATTGGCATTTCCTCTTCTTTGCATACCCCGCTTAAGTTTCCACCATGTTCATCATCCCCGGCAGGCCCCGCTACACACACACACACACTCTGCAATCTCGCTTTCCCACAGTTTTGACCGCAGCCATGTCGAGTGATAACGACGACGACAGTTCGGCCAGCAGTCTGGCGCCCGATGATAGTGAAGGAAATATGCCCTAGAGGCAATAATAAAGTTGTTATTTATATTTCCTTATATCATGATAAATGTTTATTATTCATGCTAGAATTGTATTAACCAGAAACTTAGTACATGTGTGAATACATAGACAAACATAATGTCACTAGTATGCCTCTACTTGACTAGCTCGTCAAATCAAAGATGGTTTCGTTACCTAACCATAGACATGAGTTGTCATTTGATTAAAGGGATCACATCATTAGAGAATGATGTGATTGACTTGACCCATTCCGGTAGCTTAGCACTTGATCGTTTAGTTTGTTGCTATTGCTTTCTTCATGACTTATACATGTTCTTATGACTATGAGATTATGCAACTCCCGAATACCGGAGGAACACTTTGTGTGCTACCAAACATCACAACATAACTGGGTGGTTATAAAGGTGCTCTACAGGTGTCTCCGATGGTACTTGTTGAGTTGGCATAGATCAAGATTAGGATTTGTCACTTCGATTGTCGGAGAGGTATCTCTGGGCCCTCTCGGTAATGCACATCACTATAAGCCTTGCAAGCAATTTGACTAATGAGATAGTTGCGGGATGATGCATTACAGAACGAGTAAAGAGAGTTGCCGGTAACGAGATTGAACTAGGTATTGAGATACCGACGATCGAATCTCGGGCAAGTAACATACCAATGACAAAGGGAACAACGTATGTTGTTATGCGGTTTGACCGATAAAGATCTTTGTAGAATATGTAGGAGCCAATATGAGAATCCACGTTCCGTTATTGGTTATTGTCCAGAGACATGTCTCGGACATGTCTACATAGTTCTCGAACCCGTAGGGTCTGCACGCTTAACATTCGGTGACGATCGGTATTATGAGTTTATGTGTTTTGATGTACTGAAGGTTGTTCAGAGTCTCGGATAAGATCACAGACATGATGAGGAGTCTCGAAATGGTCGAGACATAAATATTGATATATTGGAAGGTTATATTCAGACACCGGAAGGGTTTCGGGGGTCACCGGATAAATACCGGAGTATCGGGAGGTTACCGAAACCCCCCGGGGAGTATATGGGCCTTAATGGGCTTTAGGGAGAGGGAGAGAGAGGGGCTGGCTAGCACTGGGCTACGCGCTCCCCAAGCCTAGTCCGAATTGGACTAGGGGGAAGGGGCGGCGCCCCCTCCTTCCTTCTCCTCCTCTCCTTCCCTTCCCCCTTCTCCTACTCCTACTAGGAAAGGGGAGTCCTACTCCTAGTGGGAGTAGGAATCCCCCCTTGGCACGCCCTCCTCCTAGGCTGGTCATCTCCCACCTTGCTCCTTTATATACGGGGGAAGGGGGCACCCCAAGACACACAATTTGATCATTGATATTTAGCCGTGTGCGGTGCCCCCCTCCACCATAATCCACCTCGGCCATATCGTAGCGGTGCTTAGGTGAAGCCCTGCGTTGGTAGCTTCATAAACACCGTTATCACGCCGTCGTGCTGATGGAACTCTCCCTCGAAGCTCTACTTGATCGTGAGTTCGTGGGACGTCACCGAGCTGAACGAATGCAGATCACGGAGGTGACGTACCTTCGGTACTAGGATCGGTCGATCGTGAAGACGTACGACTACATCAACCGCGTTGTCATAACGCTTCCGCTTACGGTCTACGAGGGTACGTGGACGACACTCTCCCCTCTCGTTGCTATGCATCACCATGATCTTGCGTGTGCGTAGGAATTTTTTGAAATTACTACGTTCCCCAGTAGATAGGTCAACATCAGAATGATCTCGCTCGTCTTCCACGAGTCCGACTTTGAGCCCAGACCTCGATTATATCCGGATCATGGAAGGGATGCCGCCTCCGGAAGTCGTCAGATGACAACCAGATGGACGAGGAGCACCAGAGGACGAAGAAGAGGGCGGTGATGATGATGAGGAGGAGGAATGGTCAAACGAGGAGGAGGACGACGACGACAGCAGCGACGATGATGACGGTGGCGGCGATGAAAATCCAAGGTTAGCGGCAAGAAGCATCCTCGCCAAGACGGTGTCGCTGGGCCATTGTCGGTGTCAAAACCAGCGTATCTCGGGTAGGGGGTCCCGAACTGTGCGTCTAAGGCTAATGGTAACAGGAGGTGGGGGACACGATGTTTACCCAGGTTCGGGCCCTCTCAATGGAGGTAATACCCTACTTCCTGCTTGATTGATCTTGATGATATGAGTATGACAAGAGTGATCTACCACGAGATCGTAGAGGCTAAACCCTAGAAGCTAGCCTATGATTATGATTGTTTTTGTCCTACGGACTAATCCCACCGATTTATATAGACACCGAAGGGGGCTAGGGTTACACAGAGTCGGTTCCAAAGAAGGAGATCTACATATCCGAATTGCCAAGCTTGCCTTCCATGCAAAGAAGAGTCCCACCCGGACACGGGACGAAGTCTTCAATCTTGTATCTTCATAGTCCAACAGTCCGGCCAAAGTATATAGTCCGGCTGTCCGAGGACCCCCTAATCCAGGACTCCCTCAGTAGCCCCTGAACCAGGCTTCAACGACGATGAGTCCGGCGTGCAGATTGTCTTCGGCATTGCAAGGCGGGTTACTTCTCTGAATACTCCATAGAAGATCTTGAATATGAGGACCATGTGCGGCTCTGCAAAATAATTTCCACATACCAACGTAGAGAGCACAATATTTTAGAGATCTAATCTGCTGACAACTTTTCATAGGGTGACATCACGCCACGGCCCGGTCATTACGAACCGTTTTTCCTAGCCTGCCACTACACGCGTTATGAGGCGGTTTTATTGGCACGTCTTGTCGAAGCAGAGATCGTGTTCCCCTTATCATGGGATTCTCTTCAATACGGGTGTGGGTAACCCAACCATGCTTGTTAGCATGACTCCTCGATTTTAGGCAAGTCCCAAACGGCCACGCGGGGGATGCTTGATATTCACCCCCTTTATAAAGGGGCCAAGGCCTATCCTTTTCTTCCCATTCTCGATCCTTCCCTTCCCCCACCTCGAGTTCCGACACCCAAGGCTCAGGCTAAGTGCTTAGGACCTTCAATCATGTCCGGATCCAACCCCCAAGGCCGGTGGATGGCCTCCTCTGTCACAGAGGAGGACATCAAGAAGCTTAGGGAGGCCAGGTATCTGACCGTAGAAATCCCGCACAGGCTGCCTGCTCAAGGACAGGTCATCCCCACTCCCGAACCCAACGAGAGCATCGTATTTGTTTCCCACTTCCTCCGAGGGTTGAGATATAGTCTTGATCCCTTTGTTAGAGGGCTCATGTTCTATTACGGGCTAGATTTCCATGATCTAGCTCTGAATTCCATCCTTCACATCTCGTCGTTCATCGTTGTGTGTGAAGCCTTCCTCCGCATCACCCCACACTTCGGCCTATAGCTCAAGACCTTCAATGTGAAGCCGAAGATGATCGATGGGCGACACGTGGAGTGCGAAGGCGCTATAATAAGCAAAGGCGCCGATGCCCTATGGCCAAAGGGTTCCTCCCCGTAGGTGTCCGACTTATGGCAACGGGAGTGGTTCTACATCACAGCTCCCCGAGGCACAAAGCGGGCGGCCGCCCCTACCTTCCGCTCGGGCCCTTCGCCTCAACTGGCATCATGGGTCAACAAGGGACTGGACTGGGGGCCTGTTAATGACGTACTGACATTGCAAAGCCGCATTCGAGATCTCCTCATGAGGGATGTCAGTCTTGTCAAGGTAATTCAAGTAATGCTAGTTCGTCGGGTCCTGTCGTGCCAACGTCGATCTCTCCGTATGTGGGAGTTCAACACGGAAGGACCATGAACTATTCAACAATTCTTCGGCATGATGCTCGAAGGGATGTACATATTGTTCTTTGGATCACGAATAAAGTGTCCGGACACCACCAAGGATGCGGGTCTCAACTGTAACCGTCTAGATACCCAAGTAAGTAATTCCGCGACTGAACATGCTGTCTTTATAGTTGTCATAACATCAATCTGAAAAATTGCTCTCGGCCAGGACTGGTTAAGGAAGGCGGAGAGGATCAGGTGTTTGGCCCCCCTTCCCGAAGGCTCGCCAGATCCTGTACTAACCAGGATGCTTGAGCGCGCACCCTATCAGGTGCCATCGGGAGAAAACGGAGGGAGGAATGGAGAAGCCGAAAGCAGGCTTCATACGTTACACATCCAAACCGGGGGAATTGACATCTCCACGAAGGAGGATAATCAGGGAGAAGAATCGAGAATCCCCTTCCCCCACGGGAAGAAAAGGGCCGCCTCCAAAGACTTGGAAGTGGAGGTTTCCAAACGAGGGAAGAAACCTCCTCCAGGGGGCCCTGCCCCGGAGGGCGTCCTCACCGCACATCGCCCGCAAGGAGGCCAGCCCTCAACCGAGCTGTAAGTGAACAAAAGTACTTTTGTAAATATATCCTCCTTCATCTCTAAGAATAATAACCGAGACATATATCTTGCAGTCCGGCTCGTAGCCCCTCTCAGTAGAGTTCGTCTTGGGGGATCTTCTTCCGGAGATGATGGAGAGCGAAACGCCTCCTCCTGCCTCCCCGCCTCATGGGGCGGACGACCCCGAGGTGTCGTCACGGAGGATTTCTACTGATCCGCAAAGGCCAGAAGGTAAGTCTTCGGCTGCTCGAAGTCCGGAGTATTCGGCTCCCAAGGGGAGCACCAGAAAGAGTCCGGGATTGTCCGGTGCACAACCAGACACACTGATGGGTCTTCTGGAGCAAGCGGCTATCTCATAGGCGCATTGTACCTTAATGGGTACGGTGGTTGAGAGGATTTCATCCGCCACAAGCGGGTTGAATGAAGCTTTTATGAGCCTGCTAAGAGGCTTTGAGGTACGCAAAGTAATATGTATATTTTTGGTTGTACCGCACACGATAGGTGTGCTTTGTATAGATAGTAGCCCCTGAGACTCTGGTTGCCGTCCAAGGGCGGCAAACAGAGGATCATAGTCCCAGGTAATGATCCCGTTGCTTTCATGTGCAGGCAGCTGAAGGTCCAGCCACTGACCGGACTACTAATTTCGTCGAGTTGAGGCGATAGCTTGAAGTGGCGGATGCCGACATCACGCTTGTGAACAAGCGGCTTAACGAGGCACAGGGTATGTATTTTCGGATTGTCAGCCAATATTAAGAGGAGCTTGATGCTAGTATCTATAATATGATATGACTACAGATGGAGCTGCTGCTGTGGAGACTCTTCGGGTGGAACTTGCCCAAGCCAAGGACTAAGCCAGGAGAAGTGACGCGGCCACCATAAAGGCAACAGAGGAGTTAAGAGCCGAACGGGCTGCTCGTTGCCAGAGCAAAGATAAAATAGCCAAGATGGCTGTTGAGCTGAAAGATGCCGCCAGCCGATATGAGCTCCTTAAAAGAGAGAGCCAAGCAAAAGTGGCTGACCTATAGAAGGCCTTGGAAGAAGCCAAGGAAACTTTCTCTGAGATAAGAGCGGCAAGGGAGGAGCTTTGTCAAGCCAGAGAGATCACGCCTGGGAAGCCCTTTCTGTTGCGGACGAAGTTCGAAGATCCGAAGTATGCCCCTCTGGATCAATTATGGAGTGCTGAGGACGCGTACTTGGACTTGGCAAAGAGTGTAGCTGATGCGACTGAGTATATCAAAGATCAGAAAGATCATGAGGTGGAAAGGTTGTTCTGGTCGCAGTTCAGTGCTCCAAAGCGCCCGCTGCTGTTAAACGAACAAATGGCCAAGTGGGCCGAGCTCCATAGGTTGTCCGGGCTTGCCATGAGGTATGTCGTGGATCATCTTTGGACGAAGGGACTAAGGCCGGACAGTTATTTTGTTTTAGTGCAACGATTCCTTGGTGTTGTGCCGCATATCGACGCTGTAAAGAGGTCCGCGTGCATAGAGGGTGCGCGGATGGCTCTTGCCCATGTTAAAACATATTGGGTAGGGATGGAGGCCACCGCTATTGCAACCCGGGGTCTGGCCGGAGGCCAGGACCCGGCCAAGCACTATTTTGAAGAAGTCCTAGAAGGTGCCCATTTAATAGAGGCTCACACTACAAAAAAAGGACACATCCATGACATTTTGGGCCGAACGGAATTTTTTTCTGTCATACATATGACACTTCTATGATGATAATTGTGACAAAACCCGGTATCATCATAGATGTGGTGGGCTCCTACTTCTATGACAAAAAATCATGACAGAAAATGGGATTTTCGTCCTGGGCGGGCCGAAGATGCAGCTGCATGACATTCTTTGGGCCGTCCATGACAGAAAAACAGTGGTAGAAGCGAGGGCGAGGAAAATTTTGGGGAGTTCTCGGTTACGGTGGGAGGTCGGGGGCCGAGCGATGCGCGTTTCTCTTGTACACGTACGCGCGTGTGTGCGAGGCGTTGGCTCTAACTGAACCCGAGAGAGGCATTGGGCTCTAACTGAACCCGAGCGATTGAACACTGCAGGCTACGCGTTACTAAACCCGAGCGATCGATCGATGGCTGTTAACTGAACCCGATCAAGCGATTCCTTCGCTACTGCTGCTAACTGAAGGCGATCGATTGGATGAACAGTGAGTGTTACGGGGGGTTTGGATGAACAGTGAGCGGTGGCGTTGCCTCTAGATGAACAGGACCCCGTGGTGTGGAGGGTTGGATGAACAGTAGACGGTGGAGGGGTGCCCGTGGAGGGGTGGTTGAACAGGACCCCGTGGTGTGTTGGAGGGCTGGATGAACAGTAGACAGTGGAGGTGTGCCCGTGGAGGGGTGGTTGAACAGTAGCTGGTGAAGTAGCACGCAGTGGAGGCTGGATGAACAGGAGCCTGTGGATGAACAGTCACAGGTGGAGGCTGGAGGAGGTCGACGGTGGATGAACAGTAGCCCGTGGAGGCCGGAGGAGGTCGACGGTGGAGATGAACAGTATCCCATGGAGTCCCGTTTTGTGGTACGCCACACCCCTCTCGATCAACAGGACCCCCATTTCGACCGTAGCGCTCCAAAACAAGTCCATTTCATCCGTTTTGCGGTACGCCACACCCCTCCCGATCAACAGGACCCTCGTTTCGTCAGTTTTGCGGTATGCTACACCCCTACCGTCAATAGGACCCCCGTTTCGACCGTAGGAGGTCCGTTTCCTCTGTTTTGCGGTATGCCACACCCCTCCCGATCAACAGGACCCCCGTTTCAACCGTAGGAGGTCCGTTTCCTCCGTTTTGGGGTACGCCACACCCCTCCCGATCAACAGGACCCCGTTCCGAACGTAGGAGGTTTGTTTCCTCCGTTCTGCGGTACACCAGGCCTCGTTTCCATCGCCTGTTCCATCCAAACCCTCCCGATGAACACGACCACGCATTCCGTTCTGACCCAGCCGGTTGGCTCCCCATGAACACGATGACAATGCTATTTCTCCATTCCGACCCAGCCATGTACGTATGCGCGAGTAGGCGTTCGAGACCCTGTCCGTATGTATGTACGTGGCCGTATTTTCTTTCTTGCACCCTGGCCGCTGTACGTACGTGTACAAGCTACGCGCCTCTACTACGACATGTGCGCGCCTCTACTACGACACGTGTGCGCCTCTAATCGACTAGTATATATGTACATACATGTTCGCGACCAGAATGACAATGCTACATATGCTTCGACCAGGTGGGTCTCGACTGTCAAGCACTTCCTTGCGTGTGAAGATGTAGCTGGTGGGTCCCAGCAGTAAGGGGGGCGAATCGTTTTTTTTTGCCCGGACGCACTTCCTTGCGTGCGAAGATGTAGCTGGTGGGTCCCAGCAGTCAGGGGGAAACGTTTTTTTCACAAAATACGGTGGCCCGTCCGGTGGGTCCCCGCTGTTAGGTGGAGGGATAATTATTTTCTGCGTAATAAGGAGGCACTTCCTTGCTGCGACCGTGGACCCAGCTGTCAGCCTCTCCACGTACAGCCCATGTCTGATGAAAGTCGTTCCTTGACCACGTTGACCACGCCGCACCGAGAGCACCAGGGCGGTGGACAACGGTGAGGCCTAGGAAGGGGACGACGGGGAGCCGGCAAAGACGCGGCAGTGGAATCCCGCGCGGAGAGGAGTACGGGGGTTCACTGGTTCGGCTGCGGTGTGAGGCTGCCGTCACCGCAGGGCCTGGCCAGCGGTGGGAATAGTAGGGGCGCTGAGGCCTCCGTGGCAGCACAACCGGCCACGAGAGGCAGGAGCATGCGGCACGACCGGCGCTGCTTTGGGCGGCTAGAGCAAGAAGACCAGAGGTTGAAGAAGCACTACGGCCATT
This sequence comes from Triticum aestivum, assembly GCF_018294505.1. Classification (NCBI taxonomy): domain Eukaryota; kingdom Viridiplantae; phylum Streptophyta; class Magnoliopsida; order Poales; family Poaceae; genus Triticum; species Triticum aestivum. The sequence continues at coordinate 675,538,258 of NC_057798.1, read as the reverse complement.
GGATGGACATCGTACGGTCACTGGAGCTAGAATCGTTTACATTGTCTAAGTTGACAAAGCCCTCTGTCCCCATCAACTTAGTAGGCCCACAAGTAAGCCTCCCACCAAGGTGGGTCCCAGCTAGTAGGGGGGTATTCATTTTTTTTGTGCGTAATAAGGAGGCACTTACTTGCGTGCGAAGATATAGCTGGTGGGTCCGACATATCAGCGGGGCAAATGTTTTTTCGCGAAATACAGAGGCCCTTCCGATGGGTCCCAGCTGTCAGGTGGAGGAATCATTATTTTGCTCGTATAGTCCACGGCCGATGGATGTCGTTCGTTGACCGCGTTGACCAGGCCGCGCCGAGAGCACCATGACGGTGGACGACGGTGAGGCCTAGGAAGGGAACGACACGGAACCGGGGAAGACTTGACAATGGTTGCCCACGCGGTGGGGAGTACGAGGGTTTACCGGTCCGGCTTCCATCACCGGAAAATAACAGGAGGTGTGGGTGAGTAGAGGAATGGCTTGGCCAGCAATGAAGTAGGGTGGGTGTCGGGGGTTGGATGCAACATATGCCAAAGGATGGCTTATCATGGTGGGAGCGAGTAGAACATCGCCAGTGCCCGGAAGCGGGATGAGGCGAAGACATGCACGCCGGCGGAACTTACCCAGCTTCGGGGCTCTTCTAGGAGATAACACCCCTACTGATGCTCTACAGGGTCTCCGCATGATCACTAAGGCGAAGTGACTACAATGGTGCTCCTGGAGCTGTTTCGGGAGGCAGGAGAGGGCAAGGCTAGCTCTCTCCTCCCTATGCTATCTGGTCTATCTCTATCAAGGTCCGAACCCTTTGCATGGGTGCCCCGGGGGGTTTATATAGGCCTACCCCCGGGGGTACAATAGTAATCCGGCTGGACGCGGGTCCCAGCCATCTGTCTCTCAGGCCGCCGTCCTCCCCGCCGGCTTCTGGGGCCCACCGTCTGGCGGGTCCCGCGGACAGGCTTGATATTGTAGCGGTACTCCTGATGATGCAGGCTTGGTCATTGGGTCGTGGCAACTGTGCTGCCGTCTATCGGGCGATCACTGTCGCCATTCCCCATCCTATCTGGTTAATGCTCGTGGGGCCCTGGGGAGGAGTCGGCCGACTCCAGGGAGGCCCACTCCCACAGGTCCGTCTTCGGGGCGCTCAGGCCGCCTTCGGCCCACCCACTGACAGGCGGCCCCGCCCCCTTCGGGCCGTACAGGCCGGCGTCGTGGGCACAGTGCATTGTGCACTGTGGCTGAGGTCAGGGCAGGCATGGCAACAGTGCCGCGCCTCGCCGGAGATCTTCCAGCGATACGGCTCACTGTAGCCATGCCGACCCTTCGTAAGCAGGGGGGAACGGCCACGCCGTGACCGTACCCCACATCGTACTTCGAGATGAGGGAGGAGTCACGGGCCGACTCTCCATAGTCGGCCTCTCTGGAGGTCGCCAGCTTGGAGTCGGCTTATCTCGGAGTCGCCGTCTAGGACTCGGCTTGTCCTAGAGTCGTCGTCTGGGACTCGGCTTGTCTTGGAGTCGTCCCTGGGACTCGGCATATTTTGGAGTCGCTCCTGGGACTCGGCATGAGGGGCGCGGCCTGCCCCGATGTCTTGAAAGGTCCTGGGACTCGGGTTAGCCTACCCGTGGCCCATTACTCCGACAGTAGTCCCCGAAGCTGGTGAAGCCCTGCGGACGCTGCATTGTGGGGCTTCAACAGTTTCAACCTTCCCGGAGCGGACTCTGGAACTCGGTTGCCGTCTTCCCTTGGGCCGACTGTCGAGAGTCGGATGTTTTTTAGCGAAGAGCCGCAGCTCGAAAGTCGCGGCGGGAAACCAGGCGGCGTGCCTGATACGCTTCCCCGCAGTCATCAAGGCGGTCCTATCGCGTGGCGCCACGTGGAGAGGACAGTCTGCCCGCCCACGCGCGTGACGGGACGGGCCGTTAGGCGGGGCCCGCCACTACCGTGCCTCGGCATATGAACGGATCCGTTACGGCCGTGGACGGTTGGTTTTCCCACGTTGTTACTGCGGGCAGTAACTTCGTGGGGGTAAATCGTGGGGCGGCGTGGGGCATCGCGCGCAGTTAATCCCACGCCTGCCGCCTCGGCTTATCAGCCCATAGGGCTATAAGTAGGCGGGGGGAGCGGAGCGGCACAGCACACGCGCCCTTCTCCCCCGCTTCCCCGCCTCATCTTGCCTTCTCTCCCTCCTGCCTCTGCCGTTGAGCAAGAGCACTCCACACCACGGTGATGAGCTCTTCCTCCGCCGCGGCCCCCGCCGTCGCCACGCGCTCCGGCGTGTGGGACGGCTCAGAGGTAGAAGAGGAACACATCGAGTTCCTCCGCCAGACACGCCGTCTCCCCAGCGCGGACCTTGTGCGTGCCCGCGCCGCGACGGAGGGGGAGATCCGGCCGACGCCGGTGGAGGGCGAGCGGGTCATCTTCCGCTCGCACCTCATGCATGGCCTGGGGCTGCCGGCGAGCGGCTTCTTCCACTCATTCTTGGAGTTCCACAGCCTTCGACCGCACCATCTCACTCCGAATATGGTGGTGTTGCTCTCCACCTTCGCCACTCTGTGCGAAGGTTTCCTCGGCGTTCTCCCCACCATCGAGCTGTGGGGAGAATTCTTCTCTTCTAAGCTCGGACGCAAGTCGCCGGCATACCGGCTCAGTGCGGCGCCTACATCGCGGTGCGGCGCTCGACAGCCAACAACCCTTTTCCTCCCATCACGCTGATCAAGTCGGTGAAGATGTGGCAGCGCTCATATTTCTACGTGAAGAACATCTCCTCCAACGGCGACTGGGTCAACCTGCCGCCTTACAACGCCGCCCCCCTAACTGGGAGGCTCCCCAGCTGGTCTCACCGAGTGAAGACGCTGACTCCCGCCGGAGCCGCCGCCGTAGCGCGACTCCGAGTCTTGACGCAGTCGGAGGGTCTCGTCGGGGCCGACTTGCTGGCCGCCTTCGTGGCGCGCCGAGTTCTCCCGCTCCAAGTCCGGCCTCACCTAATCTGTCAGATGAGCGGCCTTCGAGACCCAAGTCGGATGAGCACCAAGGAGATGCCCTGCAAGGAGGTGGCGAACTTGGTGAACCATATCACGCACTGCGAGTTCGAGGAGGACTGGCGGTTCGGCAAGGAGCCGTACTCGCGCGACAACCCCCCACCAGTGGTAAGTCGCGTCCCCCTATTGTTTTGTCGTCTTTGCAGCCGACTCTGGCTTCTGACTCTTGTCGGTTTCTTCTGAGCTAGAACCCCCTCATGCAGCCTGCAGCCGGCGCCACGAGACAGCCCCGCGAGTATGTTCCCGATTGTGCGGACAGCGATGTCGACGACCCCGACCTGGGGGCAACGGTGATGGAAGCCGACGCCGAAGGCGGGGGAGACAGAACAGAAGGCGGATTCAGGCCCTCGGCCACCTTCGCCGACTGGCCTGACGACGACGCCGAAGGGGAAGTCACCCCGCGCCACCAGCCGAGGGTCGGCTTATCGAGCGCCGGCTCCTCCGCCGGCCTGGCTGGCCAAGGCGGCACGAAGAGGCGTCACGCCAGGCCGAGTGCGCCCGGAGGCCAATTGAAGAAGCTCAAGGGGGCGGCTGCCGCGACCAAACGGGAGGAGGCGGCCGCGAAGGCCAACCGCTTCCGTAGGGAAGTGAGAAGGCCACCGCTAGTCTCTGCGTAAGTCTTTGTGCTTTTTATTTTCCTTCGTTGAATCTTGTCCGAGTCTTCTTTTATTCTCCCTCCATTCTTCTTCAGGGCCCCTCTTTCCCTTGAGAGAGTTGTCGTCCCCTCCGTCATGGGGTCGGCAGAGACGTCCGCCAATACTCGGCGGGCCGACCCTGCCGCCGACCTCCGGGAGGCGACGGAGCGAAATGCGCAGGAGAAGCGTGAGGAGGAGGAGGAGGCCAAACGTCTGGAGAAGGCGGAAGCTGACAAGGCGGCCACCTCCGCCCAGAAGAAGCTGGAGGATGCCGAAGCCACCCTTGCGGCGAGACAGCGTGCCGAGGAGGCCGCGCGTCGCCGATCGGCGATGCTCGTCCCCCCATTGTCATTTGCGTCGCCGCCTCCGGAGTTCACGGGGCAGACCGGAGAGGCCGGCACCGAGAACCCCGTCGTGGAGAAGGAGAGCGGCGAGGCTTCTATTTCGGACACTCTCGTGCCGCCACCGCCGCCTCCACCGCCGTCTGGGAGACCGCACGGCAAACAGCCGGTGGGTCCATCGGTGTCATAGCCCCAGATCAGCCCTTGTTTGTTTTTGCTTTAGCATCCATGCAACATGTCTAAATTTTATGAAATTTGAAATGGGGATGACCAAGCCCTAGCACCAAAGCATTGCAAATAGGTTCAACTTCAAAATATTTTCAAAGAACCCAAATTGGTTTGCAAAAATGTTCATGATTACTGGAAAAGGGTGAAAACCTTATCCAGAGATGATGGATATTTTTCCAAGACATTTTTGGATTTTTGATTAAACCATATTGTATTTGAATTGGGGCATTTAAATACTGTTAATATTTTAAATGCTCCAACAATTCTGAAAATAGTTGAGGGCCTCTGTAATAATTCAGTTAATGTCCACAATTATTCTCAGGATTTATAAAAAAAATGATTTAGTGTCTAAAACTAAATCAAAACAAACTACAGAAAATAGAAATGGAAAAGAGGAATTAAAAGAAAGGGAGAGAAGGCCACCAGGCCACCTACCTAACCTACCTGGCGCCCACCTACCTGGCCCAGCACGGCCCAGCCCATCTCCACTCCCCCTGTCGTCTTCCTCCTCGCCAGAAGGACCAAAGCGTGGCGCGCGCCTGAGAGGCCTCGGCCACCTCCTGCTTCCCCTGGCCACCTCCTGCTTCCTCCTCGACACCCCGGTGACGCCACGCGCCTCCCCGACCCCCTCTCACCTCTCCCTCACTCGCTGCACCCTCTCTCCCTCCCCTGACTTCCTTCCCCGAGCTCACCCGAGAGTCGCCGTCGCCGCCGTTCGCCATAGCCGCAGCCACCAGCCCTCCCTCGCCCTTCCGCCAGTTCCAGAAGCTCCGCCGCTGACCTCTACACCATCCCCGCCAAGCCACATGAGCGGACGCGCCCTGCAGCGGCTTCCCCGACCTCTTCTTCAAGCTTCGGCCGCCGAGATCGCCGGCGACCGTGTGCCCTCCCTGACGCCTCCCCGAGCTCCCCGAGGCCACCGTCGCAACCCCTGTGAGCCTCCGGTCGATTCCCCTCTTCTCCCCGCGTCGATTTCGCGCCCTAGCCACAGATGCACATAGCCGAGTTGTGCTCGCCGCCGGCGAAGTCGTCACCATGGCTTGAGCAAGCCCAGCTTGCCCCTGAGCATGTCATCGCGCTCGCGCTGCTCCCAGGAGCCGATCTAGCCCACCCGTTCGTCTCACCGTGCACCACAACGCCGATTCCAAGCACACCCGAACTCCGGCCGCCGCCTTGGAGCTCGCCGTCGTCGGCTCCGGCCACCATAGGTCCGGCCACCACCACCGTTCGATGCGTGCCACTGCGTGCGTTTGAATGCAACTAACCGCGCTCGAAATGATGCCCTGAGGGCGATTTCCGAAGCCCGCCGCCGCATCTGGCCTCGCCGGCGTCATGTCGCCGGTGGGGTTGACCCACTTGACCACGGCGGAACCCCCCTAGGTCGGTGACAGGTGGGGCCAGCCCCTGTTAATTAGTTTAGGTGTTAGATTAGTTAACACTAATTAATTTAGTTAATTATTTAAGCCACTGACATGTGGGCCCAGCCCTGCTGACATTTTCGTTAGTATTAGTTTAACCCTAATCAACCCAGTTAACCAACTGAGTCACTGACACGCGGGACCCACTGTCAGGTTTTGACCTGGACCTGGCCGTTGACTCGCTGACGTCATACTGGCGTCAGGCTGACGCAGTTAAATCATTTACTAGATTTATTATTATTCAGGAAATTCCAGAAAATGCCTAAAACTTCAATAAATCATAGAAAATTAACCGTAACTCCAAATTAAATAAATTATATATGAAAAATTATCAGAAAAATTCAAGGAATCCATCTGTACCATTTTCATGCATGTTTGAACAATGGTTGTCCTCTGTTTTGGACAAAACCAATAAAGGGCATTTAAATAATCACATACGGAGTTTGAATTTGAATCTTGTATTCAAACCAACCCCATTTAACTTGTTGCTAGATGCATTAGACCAAAACACATTCATTTTGCCATGTCATGATCATGCATCATATTGTGCATTGCATTGATTGTGTTCCCTTCTGTGTTGCCGGTATTTGTCCCCACTCGATAGACGTGATACCGATGATGTGATTGTTGACACTGATGAAGACTCAATGCTATCTTCAGAAGTGCCAGGCAAGCAAAAACCCCTTGTTCATTCCGATACAATCCTACTCTCTCGCTCCTGCTCTCTTTTACTGCATTAGGACAACACCGATTCATCTGTTACTTGCTGCGGTAGCTGAACCCCTTTATCCTTGCATGACCTGTCATTGCCACAGTAAATAGATGAAACCCACTAGCATGAGTAGGAGTTGTTTGAGCCCTGTTGTGCCTACTCATTCATGTTTGTTTGTCATGCCTGCTACTGCTTAGAAGTTGAGTCAGGTCTGATTCATCGGGGATGAATCAGAGGTGTGTGAACATGTCCTACTGTGTGTGAACACGATTTGGTAAAGGTAGCGGTGAGAGGCCATGTAGGAGTACATGGTGGGTTGTCTCATTGAAGCCGTCCTCAGGAACTGAGTTCTGTGTTTGTGATCCATGATTCAGCTACTACCATGCATTGGGCCCGAAACCAATGGACCCTCTCGACTTCTTGATCACCCTTGTCCTCTGTCCAGGAGTTGCAAGTAGTTTCTGGTGTTTGTAGTATGCTGGAGGCCGTGTGCAGCGCTGACCGTAGGGGTGGGCTGTGATGCGGTAGGCACGTGGCCGGGTAAACCGGGCGCCCGTTTGGTGTCACGGAACCCTGTTCACATTGTTTGGGGCTGTGAGCGAAACTCCGGCCGGATCTCCTCATGGATGGAACCCGTATAGGCGATAAACCTGGACTAGAGACTTGAGTGTTTAGGCAGGCCATGGCCGACACCCACGTTGGGCTTCCGCTTGAAGGTTGCCGAGTACATGTCATGTAAACGGCGGTAAGTGGTGAGAGCGTGTGTGAAGAAGTACACCCCTGCAGGGTTAACATCATCTATTCGAATAGCCGTGTCCGCGGAAAAGGACTTCTGGGTTGCTTATATCAGTTCATAGACAAGTGAAAGTGGATACTCTAAAATACGCAAGATAAGCGTGAGTGCTATGGACGGCGTTCTCGTAGGGAGACGGGAGCGGATCCATAGTGGTGTATTGATATGGTGAATATGTGGACTCGTGTGTGCCACCTGAAGAGTTACTTGCAATCATAGTTTAGGTTAGCCACTGAGTCAAAGCTGGCTTGCTGCAGTTAAACCCCACCATCCCCTTTGTTGAAAATGATGCATATGTAGTTAGTTCTGATGTAAGTCTTGCTGGGTACATTTGTACTCACGTTTGCCTATTTTATGTTTTTGCAGAGAGACTTCAGTCTCACTAGTAGTTCCGCTTGGACTTCGACGTTTAGCTTGTTACCTCAGCTACGATCTTGTGCCCTCGGCAGGATCTGGTAGATAGTCAGGCTTCTCAGCCTTTTTCATTTATAGTTGTCTGTACTCAGACATGTTAAGCTTCCGCTTGTGCTTTGATTTGTATGCTCTGAGTGTTGGGTCATGGGACCCCTGTTTGTAATATCTCGCTCCTCGGAGCCTATTGATTAAATACTTGAGTTATAGAGTCATGTTGTGATGCCATGTTGTATTTGCACATATCGAGCATATTGTGTGTATGTTATTGAAATGCTTGGTATGTGTGGGATCTGACAACCTAGTTGTTTATCCTTGGTAGCCTCTCTTACCGGCAAATGTCTCCTAGTGTTTCCACTGAGCCATGGTAGCTTGCTACTGCTCCGGAACACTTAGGCTGGCCGGCATGTGTCCTTCTTCGTTCCTGTGTCTGTCCCTTCGGGGAAATGTCACGCGATGAATACCGGAGTCCTGTTAGCCCGCTACAGCCCGGTTCACCGGAGTCCTGCTAGCCCAGTGCTACAGCCTGGATTCACTCGCTGATGACCGACACGTTCGATGCTGGGTCATGGATGCCTGTCCCTGTAAGTCTGTGCCACTTTGGGTTTACAACTAGCCATGTCAGCCCGGGCTCCTTATCATATGTATGCTAGCGACACTATCATATACGTGTGCCAAAAGGCGCAAACGGTCCCAGGCAAAGGTAAGGCGACACCCGTGGGAATACCGTGCGTGAGGCCGCAAAGCGATATGAGGTGTTACATGCTAGATCTATGTGGCATCGAGTCGGGGTCCTGACAGCGTTGGTATCAGAGCTTGACTGCCTGTAGGATTACCAGGCCAAACTGGTCGAAGTTGAGTCTAGAAATTCTTTAGTTATATAAGGGAATTGATTGTGGGATGGAACGTAAGGCTCTTTTTACTCCTTATACCTTATGCCCTTCTGATCTGAGTCATCTTATCTTTCCTACGGGGATTAAGAACTAGGCCATCTCTTCTTTCTATCAGGATCACGTGTTACTAATCCGTAGACTTATAAGATTGTTGGATTTAAGCTTGAGTTCAGTTCCTACGACTTCTGTATGTTAACTGTTGATCTCGAAACCTTGATATTGTGCTTCTGAGTGGTTATGCCACCATTTTGGTGAATGTCTCAAATCTTTTCTGAGCATTTACAGCCGTTATGCTGTCCGAGTCATTCCAGGTTTCTAAATAGTCTGATGCATTCGCAAAATCCTTTCCCTCTGGTTTCGATGCTCCTTTATGCCAGCTCAATCACACTAATTGTTGAGTTGAGGTATTCTACTGCCTCGACCTTTATGTTGGAATAATTATTATGACCCTAGGTGTCTCAGGGGATCATCTAGTGGTCTAGCCATGATTTGTGTCCTAGTGTGATGATTCTGGCCTTTATTCTCGAAAGCATTCCGTGATGCTACTTAGGAGTAGGTATTCTATTCCTGGGTTTTGAACCCGAGATTCATCCTACTTACATCATGTTGATAGTGTTGCTAGTTCCTTTAGGATAATAGTAACCTTTGCGATAGTCCTCGAGGTTCATGGTACATCCTTCTTCCAATTACCATGAATCATTCTTGGCAGGAGTTCTTCTGAACCAAAAGATGACAACAAGAGCGCTCTCGATGAGTTCTCCATGCTATATTGTGACTCTGCCAGCTCAACCTTTCTGCATGGGTTATCCGGAAGAATTATGTTGAACTTGGTTCGACATACTAATTTATGCATCCACAACTCAGAAAGTTATATGTTCCTTTGAGTTGTCCCTCTTTAGTTGTCTACTGACCTTCGTCTATCAATTGATAGTCAAGAGTATGCGTGCGTTCGTTTATCGATGCCTATTACTCTTGTGGTCCGTCAAGCCATTCTATCGCGGAATGATAGGAGAAACAAACTCCAGTACCTTTTCCATATCTAGGATTGGGTCAAAGCAATTGTGCTCCGCAGATCAAAATGCAAGCCCAACTTTTGATTCTGTTCTACCCTGAAGTATTATCGTCTTTATGTCAGGATTTTCATGAGGATTGCACCGGCTCTTGTGAATTCTTGATGTAGTGATACTTCTCGTCATCATTATTCATCCCTCGGTTCCATGTTGTCGCAACCGGAATGCCGACAAGTGAATCGTGATGTGTGAATTCAATACTCCTAGCAACGTTGTTGCTTGGTAGTTAATGGACAATAATTTCATTCTTAGCGTGTTGGTTTTGAATCATCATTCTAAGGTTGATCATGCTACCTAGTCCTTGTTCTCGGTGCACTCCTCGATCGATGAGTTAGGATTATTTCAAATCTTCGCTCTATTGATCATATCGTCTTGCCTCAAAAAGCAAGATTGTTCTCGAGCTTAGTAACATATCGGTGGTTCGTGATTTTCCGAAGATCTTCTCGGAAGTATTACCAGGTTGTCACCTGACCGCTGTATTGAGCTCGTGATCAAGTTGGTTTCTTGTGAACCACCCTTCTCCAAGAATCTGTGTTGGATATCCCTGAGCTAGTTGGTTAAGCTAGACAACAACTTGGAGAGTTGGAAGATAAAAGCTTGCCTGACTTAGTTCGTTCCAAAGGGATATTCTTGTGTAGTATGTGTTGACGAAAGATGATATCTTCATCGATTGGTCCCTGTGATCAGTTGCTAGACCTATCATTTTTATCTAACCTTTGATTGGAGTATGGGCTATCATCCAATCAGACCAGAACCAACGATATTCGTAATGTTGTCTTACTCGTGGTTGATCCCTCGAGCATACACCATTATATCTTTCGGGTCTGACCAATGCTATCACTTGTTCACTTAACTATGGAATTCCTTTTAAAGGGAAACCCGGAAGAATTGTTGTTGAGCCCATTGGCAACATCCTTATCTCCTCCATGATGTTGTTGAACATTAAGCTAGTGTTGGAAACCTTTGAAAGCATTTTCTTCATGCTAGCTCATGAAGTATTTGTTTGATGAAAGGAGTGACTTCCTCTTATACACGTGCATTTGGTGAAAGTTGCCGCCGTGAATTTGAGAAAGATTGTTTTGTTTCCTTTGGAATCATCCCAAATCAGTCATGCACACGTGCGAAGTATTCTGTAGTCTGGAGACTTGCAACCTTCATTCTATATGTGTCCCTAGCACACTAAGCCACTGATTGACTTGTTCAAGGAAAATAAGTCTATGCTTGGGATCTAATCCATGGACTTGCGTAAAGACTTCGATATCCTCGATTATGGTTCCCCACCCGAACTCGGTAGTGTTTGATTATAAGACTACTACGTGGCCATGCTTGTCTGGGACAACGTGTTCACATGTTAGTAGCAGAACCAGCTCATGTTTGGAGCCTGCTATCGTAGTTCATTCCCGAGAATCTCGCACGTCATCTCATCGATTTGTGTTGCAAACTTTCGTTTTTCTTCCTAGACTCGATGAGTCTGGAATATCCTGACACCAACCAGATCTGAATCTCAGGCAGATATGATGGTTTGGAACATTTTCCAAGAACTATAATATCGGTCCCTCGAAAACCGGTAAAGTGGATGTCGTGGCCAACACACCCAGCCGGAAGACCTCTTGTTGTAGTATCTTGATTTGAGGAAGTTGGCCACCTCCCCATAGGGATTCGTAGGATTTACTCCCTAGTTGCCCCTATGGATTTCTGTGTTCCGAAGTCCGACCTTTTTACTTGATGTTCTAGATATTAAACTATATCTATGAATAGGTTACACTAGCACATCAAGGAGAACATTAGAAGCGGAGTGCTAAATGTCTCTCGATCGATCATCCAGATTTTATTTCCTTGGCCCCGCCAAGGGTGAAATCTGAGAAGGTGTTATCTTCTTTTGCATCCGCATCATCCATCATCATTCATCATGGTAGTATGTTGTGTTGCCAGGATCCTTGACACGGATGTTGGTAAAACCTTGATGATTGTGGAAATGCTCAAGCTCTTGAGAGCACGCACAAGCGCTACGTGTTATCATCGGCACTAACTGGGATTCCTCTCAGTTTCCTCGATTATGCTATAACCTTCAAACAGTGAATTCACTCTCTATTGTTGGGTTCTTCCCCAGTTACCAGAATCATTCCCAGCATTTGCATTCTGTTCCCAGCTTGCACCGCCATTGTGCCATTCTACCATGGGTCTCTTCCATTTTCCGGTGATAAGCAAAAATCATCCATTACGTTGTCTTCAACAAGGTAATCCACATCATCCAAGTCCGAGTATGCCATTCTACCGACCCCCTCCAAACGATCGCTCCAGAATTGCCTTAGGCTGGTTTAAAGAGTTTCAATGATCTCTGAATCAAAGGTAATTCTTTTTGCCACTTAAGGGGATATATCTTCGAGTCACCTTCCCTAAGGTGCATCATTATGGTGTCATGTCAACTTAACTCCTCGCTACGTTAACAACCGATTACCACCTTCTTAAGCGTGAAATTGTTGTCTACCTAGTGAACCTTCGTCATCTGCCTCACTCCATTCTTATGGATGTGTGCTTCGTCTCTCAGCTCGAGAGATGTTGCTATGTCTCATTCCGTGAGTTAATCCTGAGTTGTTCAACCTTCGAGAAGAACGATTCTTTTAGGGTCTTTCCTTTCCTCTCATTGTCATGTTAGTTGGAGTTCTCAAGGCAAGACTTCGAGACAATGATGGTGAACAAATCAACGTTCAATTGAAGTGCAACCTGAATCGTGAAGATTGTACTAGTTTGCGTTCCCCCTTCACCTTACCCTACGCTTGAATCTCGGGACGAGATTTTTGTTTAGTGGGGGTGAGCTGTCATAGCCCCAGATCAGCCCTTGTTTGTTTTTGCTTTAGCATCCATGCAACATGTCTAAATTTTATGAAATTTGAAATGGGGATGACCAAGCCCTAGCACCAAAGCATTGCAAATAGGTTCAACTTCAAAATATTTTCAAAGAACACAAATTGGTTTGCAAAAATGTTCATGATTACTGGAAAAGGGTGAAAACCATATCCAGAGATGATGGATATTTTTCCAAGAAATTTTTGGATTTTTGATTAAACCATATTGTATTTGAATTGGGGCATTTAAATACTGTTAATATTTTAAATGCTCCAACAATTCTGAAAATAGTTGAGGGCCTCTGTAATAATTCAGTTAATGTCCACAATTATTCTCAGGATTTATAAAAAAAAATGATTTAGTGTCTAAAACTAAATCAAAACAAACTACAGAAAGTAGAAATAGAAAAGAGGAAATAAAAGAAAGGGAGAGAAGGCCACCAGGCCACCTACCTAACCTACCTGGCGCCCACCTACCTGGCCCAGCACGGCCCAGCCCATCTCCACTCCCCCTGTCGTCTTCCTCCTCGCCAGAAGGACCGTGGCGTGGCGCGCGCCCGAGAGGCCTCGGCCACCTCCTGCTTCCCCTGGCCACCTCCTGCTTCCTCCTTGACGCCCCGGTGACACCACGCGCCTCCCCGACCCCCTCTCACCTCTCCCTCACTCGCTGCACCCTCTCTCCCTCCCCTGACTTCCTTCCCCAAGCTCACCCGAGAGTCGCCGTCGCCGCCGTTCGCCATAGCCGCAGCCACCAGCCCTCCCTCGCCCTTCCGCCAGTTCCAGAAGCTCCGCCGCTGACCTCTACACCGTCCCCGCCAAGCCACACGAGCGGACGCGCCCTGCAGCGGCTTCCCCGACCTCTTCTTCAAGCTTCGGCCGCCGAGATCGCCGGCGACCGTGTGCCCTCCCTGACGCCTCCCCGAGCTCCCCGAGGCCACCGTCGCAACCCCTGTGAGCCTCCGGTCGATTCCCCTCTTCTCCCCGCATCGATTTCGCGCCCTAGCCACAGATGCACATAGCCGAGTTGTGCTCGCCGGCGGCGAAGTCGTCACCATGGCTTGAGCAAGCCTAGCTTGCCCCTGAGCATGTCATCGTGCTCGCGCTGCTCCCAGGAGCCGATCTAGCCCACCCGTTCGTCTCACCGTGCACCACAACGCTGATTCCAAGCACACCCGAACTCCGGCCGCCACCTTGGAGCTCGCCGTCGTCGGCTCCGGCCACCATTGGTCCGGCCACCACCACCGTTCGATGCGTGCCACTGCGTGCGTTTGAATGCAACTAACCGCGCTCGAAATGATGCCCTGAGGGCGATTTCCGAAGCCCGCCGCCGCATCTGGCCTCGCCGGCGTCATGTCGCCGGTGGGGTTGACCCACTTGACCACGGCGGAACCCCCCCTGGGTCGGTGACAGGTGGGGCCAGCCCCTGTTAATTAGTTTAGGTGTTAGATTAGTTAACACTAATTAATTTAGTTAATTATTTAAGCCACTGACATGTGGGCCCAGCCCTGCTGACATTTTCGTTAGTATTAGTTTAACCCTAATCAACCCAGTTAACCAACTGAGTCACTGACACGCGGGACCCACTGTCAGGTTTTGACCTGGACCTGGCCGTTGACTCGCTGACGTCATGCTGGCGTCAGGCTGACGCAGTTAAATCATTTACTGGATTTATTATTATTCAGGAAATTCCAGAAAATGCCTAAAACTTCAATAAATCATAGAAAATTAACCGTAACTCCAAATTAAATAAATTATATATGAAAAATTATCAGAAAAATTCAAGGAATCCATCTGTACCATTTCATGCATGTTTGAACAATGGTTGTCCTCTGTTTTGGACAAAACCAATAAAGGGCATTTAAATAATCACATATGGAGTTTGAATTTGAATCTTGTATTCAAACCAACCCCATTTAACTTGTTGCTAGATGCATTAGCCCAAAACACATTCATTTTGCCATGTCATGATCATGCATCATATTGTGCATTGCATTGATTGTGTTCCCTTCTGTGTTGCCGGTATTTGTCCCCTCTCGATAGACGTGATACCGATGATGTGATCGTTGACACTGATGAAGACTCAATGCTATCTTCAGAAGTGCCAGGCAAGCAAAACCCCCTTGTTCATTCCGATACAATCCTACTCTCTCGCTCCTTCTCTCTTTTACTGCATTAGGACAACACCGATTCATCTGTTACTTGCTGCGGTAGCTGAACCCCTTTATCCTTGCATGACCTGTCATTGCCACAGTAAATAGATGAAACCCACTAGCATGAGTAGGAGTTGTTTGATCCCTGTTGTGCCTACTCATTCATGCTTGTTTGTCATGCTTGCTACTGCTTAGAAGTTGAGTCAGGTCTGATTCATCGGGGATGAATCAGAGGTGTGTGAACATGTCCTACTGTGTGTGAGCTAAGTGTGTGAACACGATTTGGTAAAGGTAGCGGTGAGAGGCCATGTAGGAGTACATGGTGGGTTGTCTCATTGAAGTCGTCCTCAGGAACTGAGTTCTGTGTTTGTGATCCATGATTCAGCTACTACCATGCATTGGGCCCGAAACCAATGGACCCTCTCGGCTTCTTGATCACCCTTGTCCTCTGTCCAGGAGTTGCAAGTAGTTTTTGGTGTTTGTAGTATGCTGGAGGCCATGCACAGCGCTGACCGTAGGGGTGGGCTGTGATGCGGTAGGCACGTGGCCGGGTAAACCGGGCGCCCGTTTGGTGTCACGGAACCCTGTTCACATCGTTTGGGGCTATGAGCGAAACTCCGGCCGGATCTCCTCATGGATGGAACCCGAATAGGCGATAAACCTGGACTAGAGACTTGAGTGTTTAGGCAGGCCGTGGCCGACACCCACGTTGGGCTTCCGCTTGAAGGTTGCCGAGTACATGTCGTGTAAACGGCGGTAAGTGGTGAGAGCGTGTGTGAAGAAGTACACCCCTGCAGGGTTAACATCATCTATTCGAATAGCCGTGTCCGCGGAAAAGGACTTCTGGGTTGCTTATATCAGTTCATAGACAAGTGAAAGTGGATACTCTAAAATACGCAAGATAAGCGTGAGTGCTATGGACGGCGTTCTCGTAGGGAGACGGGAGCGGATCCATAGTGGTGTATTGATATGGTGAATATGTGGACTCGTGTGCGCCACCTGAAGAGTTACTTGCAATCATAGTTTAGGTTAGCCACTGAGTCAAAGCTGGCTTGCTGCAGTTAAACCCCACCATCCCCTTTGTTGAAAATGATGCATATGTAGTTAGTTCTGATGTAAGTCTTGCTGGGTACATTTGTACTCACGTTTGCCTATTTTATGTTTTTGCAGAGAGACTTCAGTCTCACTAGTAGTTCCGCTTGGACTTCGACGTTTAGCTTGTTACCTCAGCTACGATCTTGTGCCCTCGGCAGGATCTGGTAGATAGTCAGGCTTCTCAGCCTTTTTCATTTATAGTTGTCTGTACTCAGACATGTTAAGCTTCCGCTTGTGCTTTGATTTGTATGCTCTGAGTGTTGGGTCATGGGACCCCTGTTTGTAATATCTCGCTCCTCGGAGCCTATTGATTAAATACTTGAGTTATAGAGTCATGTTGTGATGCCATGTTGTATTTGCACATATCGAGCATATTGTGTGTATGTTATTGAAATGCTTGGTATGTGTGGGATCTGACAACCTAGTTGTTTATCCTTGGTAGCCTCTCTTACCGGGAAATGTCTCCTAGTGTTTCCACTGAGCCATGGTAGCTTGCTACTGCTCCGGAACACTTAGGCTGGCCGGCATGTGTCCTTCTTTGTTCCTGTGTCTGTCCCTTCGGGGAAATGTCACGCGATGAATACCGGAGTCATGTTAGCCCGCTACAGCCCGGTTCACCGGAGTCCTGCTAGCCCAGTGCTACAGCCTGGATTCACTCGCTGATGACCGACACGTTCGATGATGGGTCATGGATGCCTGTCCCTGTAAGTCTGTGCCACTTTGGGTTTACGACTAGCCATGTCAGCCCGGGCTCCTTATCATATGGATGCTAGCGACACTATCATATACGTGTGGCAAAAGGCGCAAACAGTCCCGGGCAAAGGTAAGGCGACACCCGTGGGAATACCGTGCGTGAGGCCGCAGAGCGATATGAGGTGTTACATGCTAGATCTATGTGGCATCGAGTCGGGGTCCTGACAATCGGAGCCGCCGATCACGGACGAGGCTGAGGCACGGCTGCTTCTCCAAGTCGCCTCGCCAGTGCGCCGCCGTCTTTAGAGGGCAACCTCGGCGCCGCGACCTTGGGAGACCGGCGCTGGCAGCTCGGCAACCCTAGGCGCCGAGGCCACAAGCGCCGCACCCATCGGGTGGTTGCGCGGAGGCGGCACCGGGCCGCTGAACCAAGCGCTTCTGGACGTTCAGGCGAAGCTGCGCGCTGAAGGCGACACCCTTCAAACTTGCACCAGGGCGCATCTGGCAGCACGGACGGCCATCCGAGTATGTTTCCCTCTTCTTTTTTATTCTTGTTTTTCTCTGTGGGGGCGCGCCAGCGCACCCACTGGGTGTAGTCCCCGAGTTCCGGGCCGGCTGCTGAGCAGGCGGTTCGAAACTCCCTCTGGCGAGTTCCAAATACTAACTTTGTCTTCAATGACTTATTGTAGGAGTATCACAACCTCCGCGCCACTGCCTTCAACCGCAATGTTGAGGAGTTGAGCAAGCGGACTGCCGACTTGTTGGAAAGCCAGAGTAAGTTCTTCTTCTTCGCGGGGGCGCCCTGGCGCACCCGCGGGCTGTAGTCCCCGAGATTCGGGCCGACTGCTGAGCAGTCTGGCCGGATCTTCCAGGCGATCTTGTTTGCTGATGACTTATTTGTCTCTTCTTTCGTACTTCAGAAGCCAACGCCGCTCTTCAGGAGCAGCTGGGCGAGGCCAATACCGCCCAGCGTGCCAAGGAAGAGGGGTGTGCCAAGCTTTCCACGAAGCGCGACCTGCTGGCGGCGCAGCTGGCCGAGCAGAAGGAGCTGCTCAAGAAGGCGCAGGATGAGGCCGAGAAGAGGGAGACCGCTCTCCTGGCCGAGTTCGAGAGCGAGCGCTCCTCCTGGATTGACAGGGAGGCGATGCTGACCTCCGGCTTCCACGAGATCGAGGATATCGTTGATGGTAAGTTTCTTTCGTTTCTTCGGGCTTCCGACTATGTGTCAGGCCGACTTCTAATTTTTCGGCTTGCTTCTTTTTTGTCTTGGCAGACTTCTTCCCTGGTCACACGCAGGCGGTCCCTCTGGCCATCGAGGCTGCTTGTGAGGCGCGAAGGGCAAACGGTGAGGAGATCGTCGCTAATGCCCCCCGAACCATCGACGAGCAGCTTCTGAGCATTGAAGCCCGTCTTCATCCGGCTCACCGGCTGATGCGCCGGATTCAGCGTGCCGGCGCCCAGGCGGTTGCCACCCTGCAGCCAGACATGCCGGCTCTGCGCACCGCCAGTCGGACCGCCGACTGGCTGGAAGTCGCCGCCGGCCATCTTGAAGCTTGGAAGGGCTCCTCGGCCCGGGCCGGAGCGCGCCGGGCCTTGGAGTTCGTCAAGGCGTGGTATCCAGGGCTGGACCTGGACCGTCTGGCCGCGTTCTGGTCAGAGGCCCAGGCCGAGCTGGAGGTCGTGGAGGGCGCCCTTATCGAGCGTGCGGAGGCCATCGCCGAGTAAACGGACACCAGTGTCTTCGTGCCCGAGCGGGCTGAAGGCGGCGAGGAAGTGCCGCCAGAGTGGTTCGGGATGAACCCGGAGTATGGCGAGGACTCGGCTGAGGTGATCAACTCCAGCACCGAGGAGGAGGACGAGGCGGAGGACGGAGGCGAGGCGAAGGTGCCAGAAGACGGAGCAGGCGGCCAGCCTCAGCTCGACCGCACCTCCAGCAACGAGTCGCGTCGAGAGAAGGCGACTGCCGCCGGAGGCGGTCAAACCGAGACCGCCCAGCCGACTGCCCCGGTGCCTGACACCGCCGTCTCCTCCGATCCTCCGATCCTGGATGCCGCCTCCTAGGCTGCCTTTTCCGCCTCTGCTTGTCTGTCTTAGTAATCTTTTGAAAACTTTGTTAGATTCGAACAATTCCACCCGCGGGGTGTATCTTGAACTTCTATTCGAAGATTCGGCCAAGGGCCTATGTAAATATTTATCCGATTTCCGTCTTTCCTTGCTTACTGCTCTTTAGGCTTTTCCCTTTGCCGTCTTCCTTTAGTCGCTGCCTTGCCAGTCAGACAGCCGCTCTGCGGACTGTCGCTGGGTCAAGTGCTTGTCTACTTTGGGAAGGCAAGTAGTTGGCCGTTTAGAGTTTCTTTTAGCAAGTCGGATAGAAAGCGACAGGCCGACTACCTAAGAGTTGGCTTTCTGCTTCAGAAATGCTGGAGGCCGTCTTAAGCTATGTTCGTGCTTTAGGTCCTTAGCCATTTTTCGTGTGGGCGCTCGTTCTTCCTCACCATGCCCGCCTCACAGTCGCTCTGCGAGCTGCGGCTTTGCCAGGAGGCGGATTGGGCACCACGCACTACTTGTCTAACTATGGGAAGCTCCTGATAGCGCAAGGCGGTGAGTCCCCGGGCCGTGTAGTCTGGCCCGGTGCCAAGCGGCTTGTAATGAAAGTAATGTACTCGAAGGCATAATTCTTATCATACAGATAACAAAAAGGCAGTCCCCGAGCTCGTCTTAGGGGGCCCAAAGTCTTAGTACTTTAATACAAAGGTGTAGTGTGATACATACTGCCTCAACTATAAAATCTTCGAAGAAGATTTGCATTCCACGGGCGCTCTATCTCTTTGCCGAAGTCGTCCCTCTTGTGCGCTTGGGGCTTCTGAGCGTCGATCAGATAGTAGGCGTCGTTCCCTAGCACCTTGCTGATGATAAAGGGGCCTTCCCAAGGTGCCGACAGCTTGTGCTGGCCGGTTGTTCGCTAGATCAGCCGGAGCACAAGGCCGCCTTCTTGGAAAGATCTTGGCCTGACCTTCCTGTTGTAGTATCAACGCAGACTCTGCTGGTAGATGCTGGACCAGCTGAGTGCCAACAGCCGGCCCTCTTCCAGCATATCGACGCCGTCTTGACGTGCTTCTTCTGCTTCTTCCTTGGTGTACATGGTGACTCGCGGGGAGTCGAATTCTATGTCCGTTGGGATGATGGCTTCGGCACCATAGATGAGGAAGAAGGGTGTGAAGCTGGTTGACTTGTTTGGAGTCGTGCGCAGACTCCAGAGGACGGCTGGCAGCTCCTCGAGCCAACAGCCGGCAGATCGCTCCAGCGGTACGACGAGTCGAGGCTTCATGCCGGATAAGATGAGGCCGTTCGCTCGCTCCACCTGGTCGTTTGACTGCGGATGGGCAACAGACGCTAAGTCCAGTCGGATGCCTTGCGTCGCGCAGAAACGGGCCAAGGCGCCTTTGGCAAAATTTGTGCCATTGTTGGTGATGATGCTGTGTGGGATGCCGTATCGAGTTGTGATGTCAGCGATGAAGGTCACTGGAGTCGGACCATTCAACTTCTTGATGGGTTTCACCTCCACCCACTTGGTGAATTTGTCCACTGCGACAAGTAGGTGAGTCAAGCCACCTCGTGCCGTCTTGAATGGTCCCACCATGTCCAGGCCCCAGACAGCAAAGGGCCAGGCGATGGGATAGTCTTGAGTGCGGAAGCTCGCTGAAGTGGCTTAGAATGGAAAATCTGGCACCCCTTGCACTTTTGGACTAACTCTTTGGCCTCTTCCAGGGCAGTTGGCCAGAAGAAACCGTGCCGGAAGGCTTTGGCGACGAGTGCCCTGGAGGTCGCATGGTGACCGCACTCGCCTTCATGGATGTCTCTGAGAATTGCTTGGCCTTGTTCTGCCTTGACACAGCGTTGGAAGATGCCAGTAACGCTGCGCCTGACCAGCTCTCTGTTGGCTATGGTGTAGGCTGCTGCTCGGCGTTGCACTTGCCGAGCCAAGATTTCATCAGCTGGCAGCTCTCTGTTTACTAAGAACCTGAGGATGGGCTGGGCCCATGAAGGTGCTGTTATTTCTTCAACTGCCACTACTGCGAATTGGACAAGGGCGGCCGGGCTGGAAGGCGGCGGGTCGGAGTCCGCAGCTGCTTGCTGATTTGACAAAGTCCCGGGGCTGACTAGAACAGTCCCCGGGCCGAGCTCTGGGTTCTTCGATCTTGCCACTGCAGTCTCCGGGCCGGGTTCTGAAGTCCCCGGGCCGGCTTTGACTGTGTGTTTCTTGGAGTCGGATCCGTCTTCCTCAGATGGAGCTGGGACAAAGATTGAATCTAATTCTGGTGACGGCTTGATAGAAGGCTTGAGGAGGCACCGAAGGGCGACACCAGATGGTATTGTCTGGCGGGTGGAGCCGATTCGTGCCAAGGCGTCTGCTTGGTCGTTGTCGTTCCTTGGCACATGGAGGAACTCGCACCCCTCGAAGTATCCGCTGAGTTGCTGGATGAGGAAACGGTAGCTCGCCATATTTGCGTCCTTGGCATCCCAATCGCCGGATGACTGCTGGACCACCAAGTCAGAGTCGCCATAAAACAGGATCCGGCGAATGCCGAGTTCTTTGGCAAGCTGGAGCCCGTGGATGAGTGCCTCATACTCGGCCACGTTGTTGGAGGCGGCGAAGTGGATCTGCAGCGCATATCTGAGCTTGTCGCCCTTGGGGGAAGTGAGGACGACGCCGGCTCCCAAGCCGGTGCGCATCTTGGAGCCGTCGAAATGCATCCGCCAATGGGTGGAGTCGGGCGCTGGCGGCAGATACTGGGTCTCGACCCAGTCGACGAGGAAGTCGGCCAGTGCTTGCGACTTGATGGCGGTGCGGGGCTTGTAGTAGATGGTGTAGGGAGCCAGATCGATGGCCCATTTGGCCACTCGGCCAGAAGCATCTCGGCTTCCGATGATCTCGGCCAGTGGAGCTGTGCAGACCACAGTGATTGGATGCTCCTAGAAGTAAGGCTTCAATTTCTTGGCGGCAAAATGCACGCTGTAGCACATCTTCTGGTAATGGGGGTAGTTCTGCTTGGAGGTCGACAGTACCTCGGTCAAGTAATATACCGGTCTCTGGACAGGTAGCGCCTTGCCCTCCTCCTTGCGCTCGACTACAATGATTGTGCTGACTACTCGGCTGGTGGCGGCAATGTCTAGGAGCATGGGCTCTTTGGGAGTCGGAGCCACCAGCACAGGGGGAGTAGTCAACATCTTCTTTAGTTGGAGAAAAGCCTCGTCCGCCTTGGGAGTCCACTCAAAGAAGGTCGTCTTCTTCATGAGCTGATACAAGGGGAGAGCCTTCTCGCCCAGCCGACTGATGAATCGGCTGATGGATGCCAAACAGCCGGTGAACTTCTGCACATCTAACAGTCGTCTGGGTGCTTCCATCCTCTCGATGGCCTTGATCTTCACAGGATTGCACTCTATGTCGCGTTCGGAGACCAGGAAACCGAGGAGCTGGCTGGCTGGTACTCCAAAAATGCACTTCTCTGGGTTGAGCTTGATCTGGAATCGACGCAGATTCTCAAAGGTTTCCTTGAGGTCCTCCAGCAAGGTTCCACGCTTCTCCGTCTTCACCACTACATCATCCACATAGACGTGGGCATTTCTGCCGAGTTGCTTCAGGAGGCACTTCTGCATGCAACGTTGAAAGGTGGCGCCGGCATTTCTTAAGCCGAACGTCATGGTCAGGTAGCAGAAGGCTCCAAATGGCGTGATGAAGGCGGTCTTCAGTCTGTCAGCCGGGTTCAGCTTGATCTGGTGATATCCTGAATGTGCGTCTAGGAAACTCAACAGCTCGCATCCGGCTGTGGAATCTATCACCTGGTCAATTCTTGGTAGAGCAAATGGGTCTTTGGGGCAAGCTTTGTTGAGGCTTGTGTAGTCGATACACATCCGCCATTGCTTATTCTTCTTCAACACTAGGACTGGGTTTGCCAGCCATTCTGGAAAGAACACCTCCATAATGAAGCCGGCCGCCAGGAGTCGGGCTATCTCTTCTCCAACAACTCTTCTCTTCTCTTCTGACAGGCGGCGCAAGGGCTGCCTGACGGGCTTTACATCAGATCGAACATGTAACTTATGCTTGGTGAATTCCGTCGGTACACCTGGCATGTCTTTGGGGGACCATGCGAAGATGTCTCGATTCTCACGGAGGAAATCGACGAGCTCGCCTTCCTATTTGTTGTCTAGGTTTGAACCTATGACAGCGTGCCTTTCTGGATGCTCCGGGTCCAAAGGTATCCACTTTGTCTCTTTAGCCGGCTTGAACGAGCCCTCAACTTCTGATTCCTTGGGGTCGGGCGACATCTCCGGCTGCTTGCCGGCCATCGCCACAACCCGATCAAGGAGCCGCCTCTCAGCCGCGATCACCAGAGACTCGGCCAGCCGACTACTCTCGGCCGCGCAGGCGGACGACTTCCTGTAGTCACCGGCCACGGTCAGGATCCCCTTTGAACTTGGCATCTTCATCTTGAGGTAAGCGTAGTGGGGGACTGCCATGAACTTGGCCAAAGCAGGTCGGCCAAGTAGTGTCTGGTATGGGCTCTCGAGGTCCACCACCTCAAACCACACTGGCTCTCGGTGAAAATGGTCTTTGTCTATCTGGATCTTGCCGATTAGGGAGCAGGAAAGGCCAGGTACGATGCCGTGGAAAACAGTCCGGCTGCTCTGAAGCTGTCTTCGCTTGATTCCTAATTTCTCCATAGTATCCTTGTACAGGATGTTGATGCTGCTGCCTCCGTCTATCAATACTCGCGAGAAGCGAGCGGCCCGCCTATCAGTAGCCAAGGTCGCGCTTAAAACCAAGGCGCAGGAGCCCGAATTCAGCATCACCTCTGGGTGATCAGCTCTGCTCCAACTGATAGGCCTCTCGGACCAATGCATGAATTCCGGAGTATCTGACGCCACTGCGTTTACTTCTTGTTGCTGTTGGCGCCTGCTGCGCCGGTCACCTGCTACACTGGTGAACACCACATAGGCTCCGTGCTCATCCGGGAACTCTTCTTGCACGGCGCCGACTGGCCTGGCCGCTGCCTGCTGAGGTGGCGGAGGAGGCGGCGGCACAGCAGGCGGCAGAGGGAGGAGGCCGTCTCCCTTGGCGATTTTGGTAAGCCAGTGGCACTTCCGAGTGGTATGGTTTGACGGCTTCGCGCCGCTGTGGAACTTGCAGGGGCCATCAAGAGTCTGCTCGTAAGAGAAGGCCGGCAACCAGTTGGACTTACCGCCTTTCTGCCACTTCGCCGGAGGCTGCCCCTCAGGTTGTTGGTCTTCAACCGTTGCGACCTGCCGACTGCTGGAAGTCGGCTGCGGGGCCTTGCGCTTGTGATCATTCTGCTGCTGTCTCCGACTGGTGTCTCCAGCTGGAGTTCTGGGAGCGTGAGGGGCTACTTTGCCAGTCGCACTAACTTGAATCTCTGTCTTCATAGAGGAGTCGGCCGTGGCATATTTGTCTGCAATGACCAGCAACTCGTCGAGGGTCTCCGGCTCGTCGCAGAGGAGCCTGTGCTTGAGGAGGGTGCCTTCTCTGCACCCGACGGTAAAGTACTCGATAGCCTGCACCTCGTGCACGCCCTCGCAGGAGTTCCAGAGTTCGCCCCATCGCGTGAGGTAGTCGCGAGTCGACTCGTCTTGGCCTTGCACGCACAAGGAGAGCTGGCGTAGCTTGGGGGGTCGCTTGTACATGCTGGTGAAGTTGCGGACGAAAGCCTTGGTGAAGTCGACCCAACTGTTGATGCTGCGGGGCTTCAAACTGTTCAACCATGTCAAGGCTGTGCCCTGGAGCATGAGCGGAACGTACTTCACGGCGACTCGCTTGTTGCCGTTTGCTATGTTGACGGCCGTGGAGTAGTCGATCAGCCAGTCATCGGGCTTCACGGAGCCAGTGTACTTTGGTGTGTCTCGAGGGAGCGTGAACCCTTTGGGGAAAGGCTCGTCTCGGATGCGGGGCCCAAAGCAAGGCGGACCTAGCTCATCTTCTTCTTCTAGCGCCAGGGATCGGTGGAGTCGGTCGATCCGGTGGCGGGCGTCATTCTCTCCGACTCCCTCTCGGCGACCAAGGCGGCCACCGAGAGTCGGATGCTCAACGGGCGGCGGGGAAACTCGCCGCTCCCTTCTCGGCGGGGGAGGCAGACAATCGTCCTGCCACTCTACTGCTCTTGGACGGCCGTCTTGGTCGCGCTCGATGGTGAGGTGAGTCCGACTGCGACTGACAGCCGGCTCTTTGTCTTTTCTTCCGCGGACTCCGCCAGTCGGTGTCCTGGACGTCGCGCCTTGATCTCGGCGGGGAGGCAAGTCGTCGTAGGGTTGCTGCGGCGCATTGGTGCGGCCACCGGCCGCGTTCTGCGTAGCAACCGCGTCGAGGAGTTGCTGGACTCGCTCCGTCATCATGCAGCGCTCTTCGCCTTCGAAGTTCTTCAGCTCGTCAGTCGCCGCTTGGGCGGCGCGGATGTTCTCCGCAGGGGTAGCGTATATGGGGCGACTAGCCCCGAACAAGTCGGCGATGGCCGCGCCGCGCTGCCGGACCGCGCCTAGGCGGCTAGGCCCCGTCGGAGCCGGCGAGCCGCCCACGGCACGATCCATTTAATGCTGGTAGGCTTCTGATAAGAGCCTCATGCTTGCCAGCTTCTTGGCGCCTTCGATGATCTGAAGGCGGCGTGTCTCCACCGTCTCGGCGTCAGCATCCTCCAGGATGGGTGCCGTCAGGTCTCGTAGAGCCGCGTCGAGCGGGTCATGAGCTCCTTCGCCGGAGTGCTCGCCATGACTAATAACGAGCACCTCCGTGACAGCGCTTCCGCCGCCTCCCTCGCAAGGGAGCGGCTCGTCGTAAATCACCATGTTGGAGGGGAACGTGTCAAGCGACACGCTGTCGGAGTCGACCAGCATCGGGTCAGTGGAACCTACGGACTCCAAGTCCACGGCAGGCTCGCCGGTGACGTGGAGATGGTCGAGGAGGCCCGCGAGGAGGCTTTCGGGGCCGCCTGTGCCCGCATCGGATGCAGGCTCATCGGAGATGCTAACCTCGCCAAGAAGGTCAGCGAGGCAGCTCGCCGCGCAGGTGTCGTCGGCGCCTTGCAGCACGTCGGGGCAAGCGCCATCGGGCGTGCCGGGCTGGCTACGCACGCGGGGGAGGAAAAGGGTTCCCATCCAGAGCAGGTCTCCGGACGATGGTGCACCTCGCCCCACGGTGGGCGCCAAATGTCGGGGGTTGGATGCGACATATGCCAAAGGATGGCTTATCATGGTGGGAGCGAGTAGAACGTCGTCGGTGCCCGGAAGCGGGATGAGGCGAAGACATGCACGCTGGCGGAACTTACCCAGCTTTGGGGCTCTCCTAGGAGATAACACCCCTACTGCTGCTCTGCGGGGTCTCCACATGATCACTAAGGCGAAGTGACTACAATGGTGCTCCTGGAGCTGTTTCGGGAGGCAGGAGAGGGTAAGGCTAGCTCTCTCCTCCCTATGCTATCTGGTCTATCTCTATCAAGGTCCGAACCCTTTGCATGGGTGCCCCAGGGGGTTTATATAGGCCTACCCCCCGGGGGTACAATAGTAATCCGGTTGGGCGCGGGTCCCAGCCGTCTGTCTCTCAGGCCGCCGTCCTCCCCGCCGGCTTCTGGGGCCCGCTGTCTGGCGGGTCCCGCGGACAGGCTTGATACTGTAGCGGTACTCCTGATGACGCAGGCTTGGTCATTGGGTCGTGGCAACAGTGCCGCCGTCTATCGGGCGATCACTGTCGCCATTCCCCATCCTATCTAGTTAATGGCTCGTGTGGCCCTGGGGAGGAGTCGGCCGACTCCCACAGGTCCGTCTTCGGGGCGCTCAGGCCGCCTTCGGCCCACCCACTGACAGGCGGCCCCGCCGCCTTCAGGCCGTACAGGCCGGAGTCGTGGGCACAGTGCGTTGCGCACTGTGGCTGAGGTCAGGGCAGGCGTGGCAACAGTGTCGTGCCTCACCGGAGATCTTCCAGCGATACGGCTCACTATAGCCATGCCGGCCCTTCGTAAGCAGGGGGGAACGGCCACGCCATGACCGTACCCCACATCGTACTTCGAGATGAGGGAGGAGTCACGGGCCGACTCTCCATAGTCGGCCTCTCTGGAGGTCGCCAGCTTGGAGTCGGCTTATCTCGGAGTCGCCGTCTGGGACTCGGCTTGTCTTGGAGTCGTCGTCTGGGACTCGGCTTGTCTTGGAGTCGTCCCTGGGACTCGGCATATTTTGGAGTCGCTCCTGGGACTCGGCTTGAGGGGCGCGGCCTGCCCCGATGTCTTGAAAGGTCTGTTGGAAATATGCCCTAGAGGCAATAATAAAAGTGTTATTATTATATTTCTTTGTTTATGATAATAGTCTTTTATTCATGCTATAATTGTATTATCCGGAAATCGTAATACACGTGTGAATACATAGACCACAATATGTCCCTAGTGAGCCTGTAGTTGACTAGCTCGTTGTGATCAACAGATAGTCATGGTTTCCTGGCTATGGACATTGGATGTCGTTGATAACGGGATCACATCATTAGGAGAATGATGTGATGGACAAGACCCAATCCTAAGCATAGCATGAGATCGTGTAGTTCGTTTGCTAGAGTTTTTTCAGTGTCAAGTATCTCTTCCTTAGACCATGAGATCATGTAACTCCCGGATACCGTAGGAGTGCTTTGGGTGTACCAAACGTCACAACGTAACTGGGTGATTATAAAGGTGCACTACAGGTATCTCCGAAAGTGTCTGTTGGGTTGACACGGATCGTGACTGGGATTTGTCACTCCGTATGACGGAGAGGTATATCTGGGCCCACTCGATAATGCATCATCATAATGAGCTCAAAGTGACTAAGTGGTTAGTCACGGGATCATGCATTACGGCACGAGTAAAGTGACTTGCCGGTAACGAGACTGAACAAGGTATTGGGATACCGACGATCGGGTCTCGGGCAAGTAACATACCGATTGACAAAGGGAATTGTATACGGGGTTTGATCGAATCCTCGACATCATGGTTCATCCGATGAAATCATCGAGGAGCATGTGGGAGCCAACATGGGTATCCAGATCCCGCTGTTGGTTATTGCCCGAGAGTCGTCTCGGTCATGTCTGCGTGTCTCCCGAACCCGTAGGGTCTGCACACTTAAGGTTCGGTGACGCTAGGGTTGTATGAATATGAGTATGCAGCATACTGAATGTTGTTCGGAGTCCTGGATGAGATCCCTGACGTCACGAGGAGTTTCGGAATGGTCCGGAGGTAAAGAATTATATATAGGAAGTGGTATTTCGGCCATCGGGAAAGTTTCGGGGTCGCCCGGTAATGTACCAGGACCACCGGAAGGGTCCGGGGGTCCACCGGGTGGGGCCACCCATCCCGGAGGGCCCCATGGGCTGAAGTGGGAGGGGAGCCAGCCCATAGTGGGCTGGTGCGCCCCCCTAGGCCCACCCCCTGCGCCTAGGGTTGAAACCCTAGGGTGGGGGGGCGCACCACATGCCTTGGGGGGCACTCCTCCCCCCTTGGCCGCCGCCCCTTGGGAGATTCAATCTCCCAGGGCCGGCGCCCCCCCATGGGGGCCTATATAAAGGAGGGCAAAGGGGAGGGCAGCCACACCCTTGTGCTTGGCGCCTCCCTCCCCCTGCTACACCTCGTCCTCCTCCCGTAGTCGCTTGGCGAAGCCCTGCTGGAGTTCTGCTGCATCCACCACCACGTCGTCGTGCTGCTGGATCATCATCAACCTCTCCTCCCCCCTTGCTGGATCAAGAAGGAGGAGACGTCTCCCGTCCCGTACGTGTGTTGAACGCGGAGGTGCTGTCTGTTCAGCACTTGGTCATTGGTGATCCGAATCACGGCGAGTACGACTCCATCATCACCATCCCCTTGAACGCTTCCGCACTCGATCTACAAGTGGTATGTAGATGCAAACTCACTCCCTTGACTCGTTGCTTAGATGAACTCATAGATGGATCTTGGTGAAACTGTAGGAAAAATTTTAATTTTCTGCAACGTTCCCCAACAAGGTCCTGGGACTCGGGTTAGCCTACCCGTGGCCCATTACTCCGACAGTGGGGCGGTGCGGCCTGTCTAGCAGCACAGCTGGCCATGGGAGGCGGGAGCAGGCAGTCCCACCGGAGCTGGTTTGGGCGGCTGGAGCAAGAAGATCAGATATTGAAGAAGCAGCACGGCTGTTGGATTAACATCCAATGGTCACTACTGCTAGAATCGTTTGTGGACTAAGTTGACAAAGCCAAAGTACACGTCAACCTAGTAGACCCACAAGTCAGCCTCCAAATCTGTCCCAAACAGCATACAGCCCGAAATTTCTAGCCATATTCAACTTAATTTTAAATCTAAATATACCTTAATTGAAATTCAATGAAATTTTACCCGCACAAAAACAATGAAATTTAAAATATCAAAATCCGAAAGAAAACAGTATTTTGGAACTAATTGTCTGTTTGCTGTATTTTTTCATTTTACAGCCCATTTATTATTACTTATAGCCCATTTCTTAATACGTATAGCCCATTTCTTATTACTTATAGTCCATTTTCTGGGAAAAATGCATCCCTCCTCGTCTTGAAAGATTTCTGGCCCAGCAGGGCGTAGAAAAGCAAGTAGGCCTATGTTGGTTATTCTGCAAAAAACAAAATAGCTGGCTAGCCATTTTTCAGAAAGGGAAAAAACAAACTGGGCTGGTCATGTGCTAAACATATGAAATAAAAGCCTGGGCTTGATGGGCCACGGGTCCCGCACAACCCAGTTGATACCCTTCTCCGTCCCGAAAAAATAAAATTACTACGCATGCTGCTGGGTCCCTACTGTCATCCTCAGCATGTACAGTCATCTCCTTATTCCTCTCAGTTGTTGACCATGTTGACAACATCGGAGGGCAGCGCCGAGGCGAGCGAACCAAGGCGGAGGATGATTGTGAGGCCTCGGACGGGAACGAACAGGAGCCGGGGAAGATCACAGCCAGTCATGGGAGGCGGGAGTAGGCGGTCCCGCCGGTGCTGGTTTGGCTTTGGCGGCTCGAGGAAGAAGAGACTGAAGAAACGTGACAGACGTTGAATGTCAATCCAACGGTCAAGGTTGGCACAATCGTTTGTTGACTAAGCGTACACCAAGTAGCATACTTTTTTATATATAGGAAGAAAACTACAAGGAAAATGCATTCATCTATCGTCCTCCTCATAGGGAACGTTCGCGACATAAGTGACTAGCACCCTTGGTTTTCAACCGAAAGGTCTTGGGTTCGAGTCACAGGAACTCTCCATTTTGTCCTCCTCGTTCCTCGCAAAAAAAGGGAAAGAAATGCAAAAACTTGGGAAGGCGTACAGAACAAGCTAGTGTACCAGTAAAGAGACGTTGCCAAGTTTTAGAAAAAAGAAAGACGTGCTCCTGTAGCTGGTTTGAATCCAAACCTAGACTATGACTATATATGGTGCTATGCTACTCTGCAAGTAATGAAACTGACATATCCAACGTTCGCTTCTCCTCTTATCTACTTACTCTGCCTAGCATCAGAAGCTCTGGCCGCAGCAACCATGTCCGCTGGCTGCTCGTCCACCTGCTCTTCAGCAGGCAACAACCAGATATGTGCCAAGTCGCCACTCGTACCATCGCATGTGGGTCTCATCACACCCCCGCCGGCACGCGCATCGCAGTCGATTGCTCATCGCAACCCGCTGCTGTTGGTGTGGTGCCATTGCTGCAAATCACGCAGAGTCATCCGTCGTGTCTCAACCACAATCCGCAACCCTGGCCGAGTCTTCTACAAATGCCCGAATCATGGGGTAATAATATGTTTAAGTGTTGTTCTGCTGCTTTCAGTTGCTGATTTTTTTAATAGTTTGGTTGATGATCTTCCAATTTGATTCATGCAGAAAAGGGAAGATTCATGTGATTTATATTTCTAGGAAGTTGCTGATGTGGGGGAATGCAACTACGCTGATTATTTGGTTAGCCGAGGAATCCCAATACCAGCAGGTTGGGGTGTTGGACAAGTAACTGAAGGAACGGCAGAAGAGGAAGATGCAGAGTAGAAGGTTAAAGATGCAGTTCCTTTGATCATGGCCAAGCAACAACTGCTGAATGGCCTTGACATCAATGAGGAGATCAAAGAGCTTGTGAAGATAATGGGCAAAATTGATGTGCTATGTAGGATGATTGTCTCTTTATTTGCAGTGTATGTAGCACTCGCGATGTATTCAGTGGCTACGACATGAGCACTTTGCTGAAACTAGTAATGAATGAAACCTGTGTAGTAGGCTGGGCGTAGTGTTGTTAACATCTAATGATTTCTATTAACAGAAATCAGGGGGTATCCCCTTTTGCTCATATAAATAAACAAATAGCAGAGGCCCTGTCGGGTTAGCTTTGTTCTCATTCGAAGACGTCGAGCAAATTGCAGTCCAACAGCAAACTATGTCATCAAATTCAAGTTTCACAGCCAAATATGAGTACAACTAAACAACAATGTCATCATGTTTTAGTTGTCATACAATCACCAAACACAAATCAGCATACATAACAAGTGATGTTCTAACAGCAAAATACTAAACAGCATGTTCATCAGGTTTCAATTGTCATAGCAAACACAATTTCACATAGTATATAAAAATGTCTTCTGACAGGCAAATACGACAAAAGCAATGTAATCATCATCAACAGCAGCAGCGTCAACATCTTCGCCATGTGTACCAGTCTGAATCGTAATTCCCCATGGTGTCATCTTCTTCTTCATCCTCAACGTCCTCGAACGTTGGCTTCTTCTTCATCAACTCTTGTATGTCCACAGCACAACAGGCAATCTTTTCACTGGCGTCATTGACGTGATGGTTCTCAAAGATATTAGGAACATCTGTGTTATCTTGTACATCAGGAGCAGTGTAAGCATCATCTTGTTGTGCAACTTCATTAAACGAATTCCTCTGCTCAAACCTTTGCAATACTCTCCAGTCATCGCTACGTGCAAATGTGTCTTCCAAGAAAAATATCTGTGTTGCTTAATTTGCCAAAATAAAAGGCTCGTTGGTCTGGTACACCGCATTGACATTGATGGATATGAAATAATCATCAGCTATAGGTTTTGCGATCCTGGAAAACAGGTTATACCAACGACAGCACAACAGAACCACACACCGATGATCCTCAAAACTGGAGATATACTGCAACTGAACAATGTTTGTTATGTTAGCATACATTTCAGTTGTCTCTTTGTCATATGTATCCGTGCTCATGATGGCACTGTTTTGTGTCTTCCTACCTTCGTCTCGTGCAAGGGTGTTGTAGCGTACATCTCCAACAACACAAGATTCATAATGTCTTACCCGAGTATCAGGACCCATTGCTAGTGAGTAAAGGGCATCATCAACTGCCTGCCCATCCTCCCGCATCTTCTTAACCTATGGTTAGAAAATAGAGAATCTGATCATCTTATGTACTCAATATATTAAAAAAACTGACAGTGCACTTCAAAAGCTTACATGGTTCTTGAACCATTTCGCAAATCCTGCCATAACCAGTTTGTCAATGTTTCTTGGATTTTGCGCTAGTAACTCCTCTTTGTAGATGCTGCACAACATAGTGATCGCGTCAAACATCTAAATATATAAGAATGTGCTACAAGTTTAGTAGATTATGATGTATAAGTTGCAGTACTGCACTTACTTGATATAAGGTAGTATCTCGGGACAGTTATTCAACACATACCAAACCATTTTGTCCAAATCTTTAGGTTTGTCCTCTTGTCGACTCTTCCCTGTAACTCGAACAGAATAATCGAAAACATTGAGCCCGGGATTGTCTTCGCCCACCTCTTTGCTAAGCTGATCAGCTGTTTCAATGTATTTTGAGCAGAATGTCAACCTTCTGTAGCAATGTAGGCCTCTGCAATGTAACCCTCGGGTCTAGCTCTGTTCCTAACATATCCCTTGAAAGTGCCTAGCCGCCTTTCAATAGGGTACATCCAGCCATACTGTACTGGACCTCTAAGTAGTGCCTCATCAGGTAGATGAACAGCCAAATGCACCACCACATCAAAGAAGGCTGGAGGATATATCTTCACAAGGTCGCATAGGATAGTTGGCATCTTGTCTCTAAGACGCTCCAAAGCATCTATCCTGATATTTCTACTGCAGAGTTCCCTGAAGAATTGTCCCAACTCTGCAACTGCTCTGTATAAGTCAGGGCGGCCCAATCCTCTAAGGATAACAGCTAAAACCCTTTGAAGTAGGACGTGGCAGTCATGAGTTTTCATCCCTTGTACCTTGTTTCCATCCGCACTAACTCTCCTTTCAGGGTTGGAAGCAAATCCATGTGGGAATCTCACACGTGACACGACCTCGCAGAATTCTTTTCTTTTTACATTGTCCAAGACGTACACAGCTGGTGCCATATCCCGTGGTTTACCTTCATCTTGCACCTGCAAATCCTTTCTGATACCCAGGTGTGTCAAATCAATCCTAGATTTTAAGGTATTTTCGTCTTGCCTTCAATGTTAAGAAGTGCGCCGATAATGTTGTCACATATATTTTTCTCGATGTGCATCACATCAAGATTATGCCGTAGATCCAAATCTTTCCAATACCCCAAGTCCCACAAAGTGGACCTGCGGGTAAACAATAATCTCTCTTCTACCCTGCCACGCTTCCTTTTCCCGCTACCATTACCAGGATGGTTTACTGGTGTAATATGTCTGACCTTCTCTAATTCCACTTGCAACTCAACGGCGGTGAGCCTCTTTGGCGCATCACGGTTTTCATGCTTTGCATTAAACACATGTCTTTGGTATTTTCTAGGATGCTGCTTGTCCTTGGCAAAGAAACGGTGGTGTCCAATGTAATAGATCTTGCTAAGTATTGTGTATGATAGCGGATTCCTGTCACGGCGAACACATACATTGTAACCATGTGTTGTTCGCCCTGACATAGTGCCCAAAGCTGGATAATCATGGATGCACCAAATTATAACAGCACGTAGAAAGAAATCAGCTGGTGGGCTGCTATATAGGTCTCGAGTGAGAACACCCTTCCATAGCTGTTGAAGTTCCTCCACAAGAGGCTCCATGAACAAATCAAAATCCTTTCCAGGACTTTTTGGACCTGGGATGAGCAAGGCCATCATGTAGTTTGATTCTTTGGTGCAGACATTTGTAGGCATGTTGTAAGGGATAGCAAGCACTGACCACATGTTATATGTGGCGCTCTGGTGGCCAAATGGGTTAAATCCATCTGAAGCTAAGCCAAGTCTAATGTTTCTCGGGTCAGCAGCAAACTCTTTGTGTTTATCATTGAAGCTTTTCCACTCACTACCATGAGATGGATGGCTCATTACATTCTGATCTCTGTACTCCTGGTTCCTAGAATGCCACAGTACATCCTCTCTTGTTTCAGCATCATGAAACAACCTCTGCAGTCTTGGTGTAATTGGAAAATGTCTTAGAACAGTATGAGGAATCCTCTTCACAGCATCACCATCTTTCCATCTTGATGATTTGCATTTCGGGCATTCACTTAAGTTGGCATAATCCTTCCATAACAGAACACAATTATTCTTAGAAACATGGATCATATCATATCAATTCCAATTGCACGAAGGAAATTCTTCATTTTATTGTAGGTGTGTGGCAGCTCAGACGCATCTGGGAAAGATTTGCGGAAAGCACCCAACATGGCATCGAATGATTTGTTGGTCATCCGCTCAGATGTCTTCACCTGAAGAAAGGTGACCATAGCTGAGAATACTGACAGCTTATTTCCTGGGGTGACAGCAATGTTGCATTGTTCCAACATGCGGGCCCACCGTTTTTCTTTTGTAGGTGAAAGTTCACGGAATGCACGAGCATTTCGTAGCATTGTTTCTATGTTGGTCAAACTCACTGGCTCCGCCACCACCACCTCCTCCTCCTCTTCCACCTGAGCATCAGGCAGATCAAGATGGTGATCTGCTGCTTCCACGTAGTCATTAACATTGACGTTCATAGCTTCACCATGATGAACCCACCTAGTATATATGACCGACATCCCATACAAGTGTAGATGATTTTGCACAATTGACTGGGGTCTTGTAACTGAATTCATACAACTGCTACACGGGCAGAGCACATCTAATTTCTGACCACCGTACTCAGCTCTGATAAAGTTCATGAAGTTTTCAACCCCCTCGACATATGCAGCGGAGAATCTTCGAGCAGAAGTTATCCAAGTCATGTCCATATGTTAGACATACAAATTAGTTCTTCTACTAGATATTACAGGAAAAACATATATGCTTTTTTATGAAGTCCAGAAAAAAAATACCTAGGTCGATGTCTAAAGCTATGGAAAGATATTTGGACGAGTAGATCTAAGTAACGAAATATATGTAAAGCTAATTTAGCAAACAGATTTGAGTGCTAAATTATGGCAGGTTGTTTCAGTAGTCAATGAGGCTGAGCACACAGCCATCAAACTATCGAAGGCCATCGCATCAACAAAGATCGAGTATAAAATGGTGTAGAGCTATTTCACCTAACAGATTGGCTACTAGACCATGGCAATCTACGTCACAATAAATATATGGTAGGATATTTTAGAAACTAATTGGCCTTGGCATGCTATCTCAGCTAAGCAGATTGAGTGCAGAACAGGGCAAGGAAGCTTCTTAAGCAGAGCATATTGACAGTAAACTACTTTGGCAAACAGTGAGATTAACAGCGTCTATCAGCTAACATTCAACGCTACACTGACATGAATGGGGCCTCAGTCTAGAATGTGCGTACCGTGGGAGAAGCTGACCGCCATGCGTCTCCACACGAACGTCGCCAGCGGTGGCAGCGCTGACCACCGTGCGCCTCCACAAGAACGTAGCCAGAGGTGGCGGCGCGGCTGGAGGATGGCAGTCTACGAGAGCGTACTGTGGGAGCGAGAAGATCACCGTGCATCCCCTCGACGAACCGCGGCGCCGACGTATCGGTGTGGCGGGGAGGGCGGCTTTGGTGGAGCGAATGGAGTGGAGGGGGACAGGGGGAGGGGGTTTGGGGAATATTATTGGCTAGTTGGCCGAAGGGCGGTTGAATCGGATTTGGGGGGAATTTTTGTGTGGGAGGAGGATTTTCGCGCGGTGGGCGGGGGGTGTTTGGCGCATGGTTGGTTTCTCCAAGTGCAGTCCCACGTGTCAGTGAAGAGGCAAGACGAAGCGCATTCCATTTGCATGAGCCGTGTGTAGGACCGAACGTGTGTGGGGTGCAATGCGACCGCGACAAGAGTGTTGTGAGTGTACCACCTTTTTTCCTTTTAAACTAGGTGCTTCGCCCCCTCAAAAAAAATTGTTGCTTCGTGAGATCCATTGATACTACTACTAGTAATCCGGTAATCCCGACTAAAACGGTGCGGCCGAGTCTTTTCCCGCGCGATATGCTGGGAGGTTTGCTTAGTTGGGTTTTTTAGGATGAGTAATGCTACACCTACATAATCCCAGTTACGTAATTAACGTAATGTGAAACGTGTGAGCTGTTGATTGTAGATTGGGGGAGGGAAGGGCCCACCACCATGAAAATCATGGGAGGAGAGAGAGAGGCAATTTACGTTAACCCTTTTGTAGGTTCCCGTAGATGTAGAAAGATGTGAAATGCGTGAATGTGTAGTGGACGTACTATTGGAGTGCCTAAGATAATTTATGTGTGTATAGACCCTATGTGTTTATTTTACTTTGCATGTTAGATTTGTCTCGGTTCAATAAAAAGCAGAGTTGGTGATGATGGTGTGCCTGTCATCCTGCAATATAGGCCGTCCGATCTATATCTAACGGATAGGAAGGAAACTATGACAATTTACCCGCACTCCTCTCCACATTTGCAGATAAGGCTTTCCCTCGTTCATCCTTTTCTCCCACAAGATCTTGATCTTCCGTGCAACGCGCGGGCATCTTGCTAGTACTCCTACAATATGTATATTATTGTGAAAGTTCATATACACCGGCCGAGATTCATGCAAACACGGCATATTTTCATTACATTTCAAACTGTTATAGGACAGAAAAATAAAAGAAACCCGAAACTAAACCAATTATACGGCGGCGACCGACGTCCTCCGTCTGTGATCTCTATGTACGGGGGCAGGGTTCAAGACCCGTGAAGTGAAGGTGCGGTCTCCAGCGAGGAAGAGTAGAACACGGGATACAGACCGGCCAGTTGGCACACCATGCCCTGCCGCCTCCCATGCCCTACTCATCCTCGGAGGAGTCCCCGACCATGGCGGTGTCGGACGTTGGACGGCGGCATGTAGGACATGTGGCTGACGGTGCTCCCGTCATCGGCCGCCAGCGTGGCCACCGCTTGTGCGGTCGTGCCCGCATCTGGCTACGCCACTATTACGTCGCGAGAGGTGACTTGAGCGAGGGCGGCGACCTCGAGCTTCATCCCCGAAGACAAGCTCTCCCGCAGAGCATTCGCACTTGCGGTCATGGCGGATGTGGTACCAGGTAGGAGGACGATGCGCTATGGTGTGGAGGTTAGTTGGGCGTTGCCGCTTTAAGTAGCGCATTCCAGTGAGGCCAAGCGTCAGGGTGTGTCATTAAGTCGCCGGAGTTGGTTCCTCGGGCACCGAGCATCTTAACGACGACATACGAACGGACGGCATGAATGCGGGCAGCTGGTGCCGGCTGGGAACGCACCACACGACGGCGCGAGGGACGAGGGTTTTGTTGTGCCAGGGTAGTCAGCTGCGGTCATGGCAACGTTGGAGATGCCCTTTGCTCACATGCGATCCCCGCATGTCATTGAAAAAGGAAGATGACCCGGCATGGTCTCAGGTCCAGAGGATGCAGTTGGCCGCGCTACACCACTCCGCGGACGCGTCGTGGTGCCCCGTGCATCCTCGACGAGCCGGGTGTTGGGGTGTGTTTGGATTGTGGCCAAAGTGCACCTTACCAAAATTTTGGTCATGACCCAAAGATTGGTCTTTGTTTGGATGGTTGCCATTTTTTTGGCATGCCAATGAACTCTAGCCAACTCTAGTTCATTTTTCTTGCCAATGTCGGCCAAATCATGGGCAACCAATACCTCAACCAAAATTTTGGTCATGACCCAAAGATTGGTCTTTGTTTGGATGGTTGCCATTTCTTTGGCATGCCAATGAATTCTAGCCAACTCTAGTTCATTTTTCTTGCCAATGTCAACCAAATCATGGGCAACCATTACCTCAACCAAAATTTTGGCTACCCAATGCTTTGATGGGGCAACCTTGGGCACAAACCAAACATACCGTTGGTCGTGCCACAACACTAACGCCGCCCTCGGCACACTGAAACCGACCGTGTCTAGCGACGATATTAGCGTGTCGCTCACCGCGGTCGTTGTGTCCAGAGGCGGTGCTGGAGTTGCGCCCCGTTATTGGCCCCAACGACCTACATGAACGGTTGTCGGTGGCGAGGAGGTCGTGGGCCAGCTCCTCCATTGGACTAGTCTGCGCTACGTCGTCCCGACGGGTGTGCCCCACATGTCGGTTTCTTGTTTTCCCGGCCATATTCGAGCATCAGTGCTCCGCATTGCGCATTAGGCCTTTCACTATGTAGGCCAAGCGAGATAACTTATTGTTTATTTGAGCCGTTCAAGTATAATCATGTGGCGTTTGCTTATTTCGCATTCCTCTCCAACCCTCTTCTCCATCGATCATGTTGCCCTCCAGTCGAGTCCATCCTCCCGCATGCCTCATTTGAACATTCCGCCGAGTATCATTCACATGTACCCACCCTAGTCCTCTTTCAATAGATCTCCGGACCCTGAGATGAAATCGAGAGGGAACGAGTGGGGGCACGTGATACCTAAGGCGGATTCAAAATTTTGAACCGGTGATCATAGCATCCGCAAATCATATATAAAGGGTATTCAATGTTCGTTTCATTTTTGAACGTACAATATACTCCCTCCTATCCTTTCTAGTTTACATATAAGTTTTTTGTGTAGTCAAAGTATCTTTACTTTGATCAAAAAGGTATCAACATTCAACAACGCCCAATCAATATTGTTAGATTCGTACGTACTCCTAGATTTGTACTCAAGATGGTTTCCAATTTGACTATTGACAAGATAATAGTACATGAGATGTATACTGTGAAAATTATATCATTGGAAACTCCTTTCACATATGAATTTGACCGTATGCTTTCTGTAAGTTGCATGCCATATATTATTACTCTAACATTTGGTCAAAGTTAGCCTCGACAAACGCATTAGACCCTGTATGCTTTGTGTAAGTTGCACGTCATATATTATTACTCTAACATTTGTGTAAGTTGCATGTCATATATTATTACTCTAACATTTGGTCAAAGTAGTATAGTGGAAGTGCATCCTCTGACGTAGGTATCCCTGCCTGACCCTCCCTTTCGGTCACTTACTGGCGGACCCCATGCTTGCTAGGCCCCGCATGTCAGTTACTCAATGGATTCGGCCACGTCATGGGATCCTCATCCGTAGTATACTCCCTCTGTTTTTATTTACTCGCATAAAACATAGGGAGTGGTGGTATAATAAATGACGTGGGCGGGGCAGGGGGAGGGACGTCGGTTTTCTCTCAACTGCGGTCCCACAAGCGAGCGAAAACGCAAGACGTAGCGTGTTCCATTCGGTGAGCGACATGGAGGGTCCAGCATGCCGGGCTGCAACGCGAACGCGACAAGAGCGATGTATAGTCAAAACCGATTGACCGGTCGTCACTGGAACCACTATTCACACCAGAACATTCGCTGCTCAGCCTACACCAGCCACTGCCCTAAAAACACACCAAATATCCAACCCATTCCCCCACCTTTAGATCCCCTAGCCCTCATCAAGCGTCCCCTAGTTCGCCGGAAAGCCATGGTGCGCCGCAAGATCACTTACTACAAGATGCTAACGCCGGAGCGCCGCGCAGAAATCGCGGCGGCGGTCGGCGCCACAAACCTCCGTTCCCAAGCTCGCATTGCGGCGGGCCAATCCCCGAGTTCTCCGGAGCCAAGCTACGAGGAGGAGGAAGCCGATCCAATGTTCATGGCTGAGGTCGCGGCACAGAAGGCCCCTGATGGGTATGAGACGATGGACGTCGACTTCATGCCGGCGTCCGAGTCCCCCATGGTGCAGGCAGACCAGCGGTTCAACATGGCGATACTAAAGGAGGACCGCGAGGCAGAGGCTCAACTCGACGTGGAGCGCGCGCATGCCGCTGCCATCGAGGCTCTCCTGCAGGCAGAACCGAATGTCGTGGATGTGAACCGGGCGGTGGAGGCTCAACTTGAGGCGGAGCGCGCGGATGCCGCTGCCATCGAGGCCCTCCTGCAGGCGGAACCGAACGTCCTGGACATGAACCGGGCGGCAGAGACTTGACTCGATGCAGAGCGCATGGATGCCGCTCTCATCTACGCCCTCCTGTAGGCGGAACCGGATGTCCTGGACTTGAACCGGTCGATGGAGGCTCGACTCGACGCGGAGCGCGCGGATGCCGCTGCCATCGAGGCCCTCCTACAGGCGGAACTGGACGTCCTCGACTTGAACCGGGCTGTGCTCTCGTCCGTGCAGAGCGCCTGCATGCTCCGCTTGAATGAGTAGCTGGAGGCCGAGGACAACCACGGTGCAGAGACACACGTCGGCAGCGATGGCTGGTTCGCGCCGGCAGCCAAAAACGACAAGGTCGTCTCTTTCTGTGAGCAGTGCTAGTTTTTCTTTATGTTGTTGTTTTTATGGATCTTTTGCTGTGTAAAAACATATATTTGTTATGCAAGTCGCCTGACTTGGGTCAGTCTACCATTTCAGGCGGTTGGATGAATATCCTACGTCTCCTAACCCTTCTTTCCTTCTCCATCACCTCTTCTTCTTCCCCAACAGACCACCGCACGGGTCGTACGGATACTCCCCAACATGCAGTTGGATAAACATACTCTATGAACGAAAATTATGTGTCAGCGATAGGATGGCTGAGTTTGGTTTGTTCACATGCGACAGCATGTGTCAGTGAGGGTGTGTTCCCTTGGATGGGTTTGCAGCGTGCAGGAGCGACTGTGTGAGGGTGCGGTGCGACCGCGGAGTGCAGGAGCGACCGTGTGAGGGTGCGGTGCGACCGCGACAGCCGTGCGCTAGTGTACCTCCTTCTCATTTTGAAAACTTTAGGCAAGCTTGGCAAAAATGTGTGGCGAAGTTTGGCAATGCAAGGCCTAGACCCAAACAGTATAAGTACGTACGTACTAGGAGTACTAGTGTTAAAAAAGAAAGGCGGGGTTTTCCTTCGCGGGATTTAATCGATACAAATCCTCATTTCACGTGTCAATTAATGCGTATTTGTTTCTCCAAAGACCAAAGAGCTAACCATCTCACTCCTCATCGCTTGATTAATGCAGCGCCATGCAAACCAACCTTCTCACTTCCGCATGCATGCAGGGGATATTAATGTCCTTGGTTGTTAACCCCATCAATTTTGCCTCGATTAGTGTTAGTGGCCCTTTGCAAATTGTAATTTTGATATACTAGCCTTGTGTACAAAAATGAAGGTAGTAACTATATTTGACTTCCTTCCCCATTGCGGTGACGTCGACGATATCTTTTTTTGTGGTTTGGTGTCACATCCCTAGCTTCTGGTAATGCTCTAGGCTAGCTTCATGTTTGCATCATGTCTAAATTTCTGAAACTTGAACTGAGGAAATTTGGAAGCCTCAAAATTTAAATAAAAGAAGGGCAAAAACCCTAAAAATCTCATTCATTGTTCCAAAATGCTCTTCTTAAATGATTGATAATTTTTGGCAAGGGTTCTGGTCCCAACCAAAATATTGAACATTTTTAAGGATTTATTTTTGGGACTTTGAATTTAATTCATTAGCTATTTGAATTTGAATTATATTCATATAATTAGAATATAATTTCAAATACCCATGAAATATTTTATGAGCTTTTGGAAAAGTCCATCTAGCAAAATAAAAATATTCAGAGGAGCTTTTGGCATTGTTTGAATTATTTTTAAATTCAAAACAGTGGCAAAACGAAATTAAATAAAACAAAGCAGAAGAAAAAAATAAAACAGAACAGAAAAATTAAAAAGGAGAGAAGCCCAGCCACTTACCTGACTTACCTGCCTGGCCCAGCTCCTCCAGCGCGGCCCAGCCCACCATCGCCGCTTCTCCCCCTGTTGTCTTCCTCCCCCTCACCCCAAAGCTGCTCGGTGGCGCGCGCCCGAGAGCCCCGGCCACCTCCTGCTTACCTGCTGGCCGCTGGAGGCACCCGAGGGTGCCACGCACTCCCCTCGACCC